>NC_134693.1:14213114-14513114 GCF_050947455.1 Rhinoderma darwinii | reverse complement strand
TCACGCGTCTTATTTCCATACAGGGAAGCTCCGATCATGAAGTGGCCACACAGTGTATGCACAAATTGTGCTCATAGTGTGCCATGACACGTTTCCGGGTGTTAGCAACATCCTTGTAGTGCCCATAGCGCCAGCCATATTATTCCAATTCACCGACCTCCTATGAGGAAAGCTTCTGCACCTGTATCCCTATGACAACACTTCCTGTTCTTTCACTCTATAGCTCTTTGTTATTATAGGGTTGCAGGCCCTTATAACAAGTCTGCCAGTGAGAGACATTTTCATAGTTCATGTTTATAGAAAAAGAGTCCCAATTGTATCTATCCCATAGTTTTTAGATTTCATTTGGCAAAATAAATTCATAGAGGCAGGATCATAAAGGAAAGTCTTATAGCAATACATAAAACGAGCTGTAATAACACACAATGCACATTTCCTCCAGAAAGACATAAAACGCTATGGCCCAAAGCAAAGATATTTGCAGACATCAAACAGAGCCGGAATGAGACAGAAGCAATGTAATCAAAATGTACTGTGGAGACGTGAGGCAGTATGTACGGGGAACTCCAGGTGGACGGCATCGCAGAGGAGTTTACACAGCTCCTGGAAACACTTTATTACAGGTACGGTAAGAACACCTGCTGTGTACAGCAACATTAAGAGGAACAGCGACATGTAAAACACAATAATCAGCCATTTCCCAGAAATAGATTTAAATATGCAACAAATGACAAATCCAAAAAGAAAAAAAAAAGGAGATTCGGCTTTAGCTCCGGCTCTGAGTTTGTTGTTGGTCTTTATGTGCTTATGTACTGCCGTGTAACTTTGTTTTTCTTATCTTGCACCGATTTTGAGTTACATGACGTTTTCTTCTCCATTCACAAGCAAAGCTTTAGTAACAGTGATTGAAGTGCATTGTGCGAGCTCAGATGAGCTCAACTGTTAGAAATGTGCAGTGGACGTCATATGTGTATGGAAAAAAGACTGTTCTATTATCAGTATAGGAAAGAGTTCTCTACAGTAAGAGCAGTAATGGCAAAAACAATGACAAATCAATTTACGCAAGTCTAGACCAGGGACGCAATCAGAGAGCAGTACGATCTTTTACACTGCCATCAGGGTCCTTGCCACAAAGATAAAAAAAAAAGGAGTCTGTTCTACATAGAAGTCTATTCTGTGGTTGGAATATTTTTTGGGGGGTTATGGTCTGGGGTCTGAATTCATTTTAGGGTCTGCTCTGGAGTCTGAATTAATTTAGGAGTCTGGTCTAGGGCCTGAATTAATTTAAGGGTCTGATCTGGGATCTGAATTATGTACATAGAAGTCTGGTCTGGGGTCCGAATTAATTTAGGGGTCTGGTCTGGGGTCTGAATTAATTTAGATGTCTGGTTTGGGCCCCTCCCGATCACTGGAACTGGGGCCCCTCCGTCCTCCTCACTGCATGACCGAAGTGGTTGTCACACATCCGTCCTGCCGCTCCATTCAATGTCTATGGAGCTGACAGAAATAGCAGCTCAGATTTTGGGTCCAAATGGATCTTGGCTGAGCAGATGGAAACTGGTGACATTAATAAAATAATTGTTTTCTGGTGGTTGAATTAATTTGATTGTTTCCATTTTTTGGACACAGGAGAGTGAACAGGATTTCATCAACTAAGAATCTAGCTCATCACTGCCATCTAGTGGTAAACATATATTACAGTCTAAAAAGTTCAGTAAAAAAAATTGGTAACTTTAAAAAGTGTACACATTGCAGAATTTGATGCAGAAGATCCTCATTAAGGGTAGGAAGACACACCGCATGTTCATTACGGATATCCTGTGTCAAGCTGCGCAGCGTATCTGCCCTGAACACCGCAGGGCATGCCGTCTGAAAAATCGCGAAGTTTCCGCTGTGTAAAGCAGCACCTGAAAAATAAAAATAAAACGTTCATACTTACCCCCTCCCTCCTCTCTTCCAGCCTCGTGGGATGACGTTGCAGGCCATGTGACCGCTGTAGCCTGTGATTGGCTGCAGCGGTCACATGGGATGAGGCCAGACTGGAGAAGAAGCAGGGAACTCTGGGTAAGTATAACTTTATTATTTTTTTTCTTACTTGTGATTTTTGCGGCAGAATCGCTGTGATTCTGCCGCAAATGTCTCAACACACACCACTTTGTTGCAGGTTTAAGCGCCCCATTAAATTCAATGGGAAAACCTGCAACAGAAGAGCAGCGCTTCCGCAGCATTAATTGAGATGCTGCGGTTGAAGAAATCCGCAGCGTTTACGCTGTGTGTGTTCGTACCCTAAAACCGTAATAAATTCCACAGGTAAAATCCGCGGTTAATATTGCGTTTTTAATAACGATAATTCGACATGCTGCGGATTATAAAATATGTAACGCAGGTCAATTTACTTTGCAGAAAAATTCCGCAATGTGTTTATGAGATTACTTGAAATCTCATTTACTTTGCTTGTACTTTATTACGCTGCGGATTTACGGATAACATTCTAATCATTTTGATTGTTACAGATGCGGAGATAACAATTATGTTTATTTTTTTATTGTTTTCATTATTTTGTGGGAAAAAAATCTAAAAAAAAGGTTTTTTACTTTTATTATTTTATATATATATATTCTTAAAAACTTTATTAAACTACTTTTTACATATTTTTTTTAGTCCCACTGAGGACTCGAACCTACAATCATTAGATCATTTAGCATTGCAGTACATTGTACTTTTTGCCGGCTCCCATTAACCCCTAAATGGCCAAGATGGCAAAACCGCAGGGCTTTCATCAGGTCGCCGGCTGCCATGACAGTCCATCACAATCACATCGCGACGGGCCAATGAAATGACAGAGGCCCCTCTGTCTAACGGCTTAGATGCCATGGTTGCTATTGAACGTGGCATCTAAGCAGTTAAACGGAAGGGATCGGAGTTATCACCAATCCTAGCCATTAAAGCAAGATGTCAGCTGTAATATACATCTGACACGCGCAACGTATGGAGCGGGCTCAGCACCATACTTACCCTTCCGACTGCTGCCAGACATGTTCGGCGGAAGTCGGAAAGGGGTTTTCTAGTTTCATGTAAGTAATAATAAATAGATAAAAAGATAAGAAATTGTTTAATATATTTTGTGTTTCAATTCCTCACCATTGTTTAAGATCTCGGCTTTATGACAGGAAATAGAAAAGTTCTCATTTGTATTTAAACTTATCCTTTCAGTCCTAACAAACCCAACCTGCCCCATGATCCCACATCCTGCCCCATGACCCCACAACCTGCCCCATGATCCCACATCCTGCCCCATGACCCCACAGCCTGCCCCATGATCCCACATCCTGCCCCATGATCCCACATCCTGCCCCATGACCCCACAACCTGCCCCATGACCCCACAACCTGCCCCATGATCCCACATCCTGCCCCATGATCCCACATCCTGCCCCATGACCCAACAACCTGCCCCATGATCCCACATCCTGCCCCATGATCCCACATCCTGCCCCATGATCCCACATCCTGCCCCATGATCCCACAACCTGCCCCATGATCCCACAACCTGCCCCATGATTCCACAACCTGCCCCATGATCCCACAACCTGCCCCATGATCCCACAACCTGCCACATGACCCCACAACCTGCCCCATGATTTCCCATCCTGCCCCATGACCCCACATTATGCCCCATGACCCCACAACCTGCCCCATAATCCCACATCCTGCCCCATGACCCCACAACCTGCCCCATGATCCCACATCCTGCCCCATGACCCCACAACCTGCCCCATAATCCCACATCCTGCCCCATGACCCCACAACCTGCCCCATGATCCCACATCCTGCCCCATGACCCCACAACCTGCCCCATGATCCCACATCCTGCCCTATGATCCCACAACCTGCCGCATGATCCCACATCCTGCCCCATGATCCCACATCCTGCCCCATGATCCCACAACCTGCCCCATGATCCCACAACCTGCCCCATGATCCCACATCCTGCCCCATGATCCCGCATCCTGCCCCATGATCCTGCAACCTGCCCCATGATCCCGCATCCTGCCCCATGACACCACAACCTGCCCCATGATCCCACATCCTGCCCCATGATCCCACAACCTGCCCCATGATCCCACAACCTGCCCCATGATCCCACATCCTGCCCCATGATCCCGCATCCTGCCCCATGATCCTGCAACCTGCCCCATGTCCCCACATCCTGCCCCATGATCCCACATCCTGCCCCATGATCCCAGATCCTGCCCCATGATCCCACATCCTGCCCCATGATCCCACATCCTGCCCCATGATCTTACATCCTGCCCCATGATCTCACAACCTACCCCAGATCCTGCCCCATGATCCCACATCCTGCCCATTGACCTTACATCTTGCCCCATGACCCCACAACCTGCCCTATGACCCCACAACCTGCCCCATGACCCCACATCCTGCCCCATGATCTCACAACCTACCCCACATCCTGCCCTATGATCCCACATCCTGCCCCATGATCCCACATCCTGCCCCATGACCCCACAACCTGCCCCATAATCCCACATCCTGCCCCATGACCCCACAACCTGCCCCATGATCCCACATCCTGCCCCATGACCCCACAACCTGCCCCATGATCCCACATCCTGCCCCATGATCCCACAACCTGCCCCATGATCCCACATCCTGCCCCATGATCCCACATCCTGCCCCATGATCCCACATCCTGCCCCATGATCCCACATCCTGCCCCATGATCCCACATCCTGCCCCATGATTCCACAACCTGCCCCATGATCGCACAACCTGCCCCATGATCGCACAACCTGCCCCATGATCCCACAACCTGCCCCATGATCCCACAACCTGCCCCATGATCCCACCACCTGCCCCATGATCCCACATCCTGCCCCATGATTCCACAACCTGCCCCATTATCCCACAACCTGCCCCATGATCCCACAACCTGCCACATGACCCCACAACCTGCCCCATGATTTCCCATTCTGCCCCATGACCCCACAACCTGCCCCATGATCCCACATCCTGCCCCATGACCCCACAACCTGCCCCATGATCCCACATCCTGCCCCATGACCCCACAACCTGCCCCATGATTCCACATCCTGCCCCATGATCCCACAACCTGCCCCATGATCCCACAACCTGCCCCATGATCCCGCATCCTGCCCCATGATCCCGCATCCTGCCCCATGATCCCGCAACCTGCCCCATGTCCCCACATCCTGCCCCATGATCCCACATCCTGCCCCATGATCCCACATCCTGCCCCATGATCCCACATCCTGCACCATGATCCCACATCCTGCCCCATGATCCCACATCCTGCCCCATGATCCCACATCCTGCCCCATGATCTTACATCCTGCCCCATGATCTCACAACCTACCCCAGATCCTGCCCCATGATCCCACATCCTGCCCATTGATCTTACATCTTGCCCCATGACCCCACAACCTGCCCTATGACCCCACAACCTGCCCCATGACCCCACATCCTGCCCCATGATCTTACATCCTGCCCCATGATCTCACAACCTACCCCACATCCTGCCCTATGATCCCACATCCTGCCCCATGATCCCACATCCTGCCCCATGATCTTACATCCTGCCCCATGACCCCACAACCTGCCCTATGACCCCACAACCTGCCCCATGACCCCACAACCTGCCCCATGATCCCACATCCTGCCCTATGATCCCGCATCCTGCCCCATGATCCCGCAACCTGCCCCATGACCCCACATCCTGCCCCATTATCCCACATCCTGCCCCATGATCCCACATCCTGCCCCATGATCTTACATCCTGCCCCATGATCTTACATCCTGCCCCATGATCCCACAACCTGCCCCATGACCCCACATCCTGCCCCATGATCCTACATCCTGCCCCATGATCTTACATCCTGCCCCATGACCCCACATCCTGCCCCATGACCCCACATCCTGCCCCATGACCCCACATCCTGCCCCATGATCCCACATCCTGCCCCATGATCTTATATCCTGCCCCATGACCCCACAACCTGCCCCATGACCCCACAACCTGCCCCATGACCCCACAACATGCCCCATGATCTCCCATCCTGCCCCATGATCCCACAACCTGCCCCATGATCTCACAACCTGCCCCATGGTCCCACAACCTGCCCCATGGTCCCACATCCTGCCCCATGACCCCACAACCTGCCCCATGATCCCACAACCTGCCCCATGATCCCACATCCTGCCCCATGTTCCCACAACCTGCCCCATGATCCCACAACCTGCCCCATGACCCCACAACCTGCCCCATGACCCCACAACCTGCCCCATGATTTCCCATCCTGCCCCATGACCCCACAACCTGCCCCATTAATTACCTTTCATATGGATCTATGTTACATATTTATAACCTAATCCATCCTATTCTGACATCAATCCATTAGCCGGAGTAATGTTGCATACAGATTTCAGATTACTGCTCGCCATGGCGCTGACAGTGATTGTAAGGCAGTGCACGTACCCCCATATCCATAATGAAATACCGCGTTCACTCCACATCTGTGGATGTAGACGTCTCCGCAGGGCTCCTGTTCTCTATATTAAAAAAATGTGCACCGTACAAACACTGGATCTGCAGCTCTACGTGATACACCTGGGGATAGAAAACCTGTTCACAAAACAATACGGCCGAGTGTTCAATGACAGCGATGTATATAGCTCCTCTAGGAAACCCGTGTGTTTCTACTTCCTGAGCCGGACCGGTTATATAGAAAATGGGGCCCCGGGCAATAAGCAAAGTAGGGCCACCAAGACCCGGCACGCAGGGGGCACCCACTGGTTGTTTTTCCTCATAATTTTCAAATCTGCATACATATACTTACATTGCCGCACAATGCCAAATAATGGCGCACGGTGTAAATGAGCGACTGGAACCGCAGGGGGCAATATATTTTTCTGTTTCATGCTCAAGTTGCTCATTGTGGTCTCATCCTCAGGGGGGCCCGGGGCAGTTAGCCAGTTTGGCACACCATTAAAATTCTATGCAACCTCTTGTACAGAATATCTGTTTCTAGGAAAGGTGAGTACGATCAATACGGATGCCATTGTCCTAGACTTCTGAATGGCACAGTTGCCAAGTAATATGGAAGGGAGTGGGGGGGGGGGGGTGTATCAGTGCATAGCTCCAATTAGTTCAGTAAGACTTTCTGCTGATATAGCAGAGCTGAGTTTGTCATTTCCCTCTTTGGAGCCGCACTGTTGTTTATTCTCTTAGTTAGGATACAGACCTATATAAAAAGCCATGGAGAATACATTATGTTGTGACCAGGAGTTGTCGAAAATTACTTTTTTTTCTGTCGGATTAATACACGGAAGAAAACAATAATAATATCAAAAGCACCGCAGGTCCCCGTGGAAGTTTATGGGTGCTGTAACGCGCTGGTGCGCATGAGGCCGTACTTGTAGTATAGTGTGCGGGTGTCACTAAGTGGGGAAGGCTCGTGGATTAAATATACCAAAACAAAAAACTAAGCAAACCAAGAATTCGTATAAGGAAGATAAAGTGACTAGCAAGATGCCCCAAACTTATCGCATAGCGTGCGCCACGGACATATTTGGCACATCTGATTAGACACAAATGTCTCACAGGACACATAAGTATTTTGGTGGGAAATAAAAGGTCTCAACCACCTGCATAGGTTGCTAGAGATAAGGACTCTAACGATATATATATATATATATATATATATATATATATATATATATATATATATATACACACACTAGAGAACAAAGGAGTCCATTACTATCAATTTTAGAAAATTTCTTTATTATAAACAAAATAGAGAATCTAAAAAACAAGTCTATATCTGGATCTACGTTTTACATGCACTTTGTCAAAAACATGTACAGAGGATATATATATAGCATGGAAAATCACATCGTTTTACTATCCCGTTTAGAGATGTATCCACTCAAATAGGTACATGTCAGGAGAAAAGGAAAAGAAGAAACTCATAGTAAGAGTTTTAGGAATAATTGAGGTGACAGGTACGGTAGGTATATGTAAGACCCAACAAGACCTTGGTAGTGCACTTACCCATGCTAAGTGACGTTGTTACGTGACCCAGGAGATGAGGTAGCGCCCCGACGCACGTTTCGCAAATAGCTTTCTCAAGACTTGTTTTTTAGATTCTCTATTTTGTTTATAATAAAGAAATGTTCTACTTTTTCTAAAATTGATATTTGGCACATCTTCAGATGGCCTGGTCTAGGTTTATGGGGGCAGATTTACGTAAACTTAAACCCAGCAGTCTTCGGACCCACGCACATGGCTGTGCCCGTAATCACAGACCACGGTTACGGGCATGGCTGGCCGCTGACAGCCACTCGCATTTTTGGCCCGTGCTCCCACACAAAAGTATGGGAGCACGGCCCGTAAAAAAACAAAAGAACGGACACGTTACATAATTTGCGGTACACTTTTAGGGGCCGGACATCTTCCCGCAAATATAGGGGAAGCTGTCCGTGGTCAATAGAAGTGAATGGGTCCGATAATGGGGACCATAAGTATGGTCCACAATTACGGATGATTTTTACGGTCGTGTGAATGGGGCCTTAAGATGCAGCAAATTTATCACAGTGGCGCACGCTATATGATAAATTTGGCACATCTTGCTAGACACTTCTCTTCTTTATACCAATTCTTGGCTTGGTTGTCATTTGACGCACTTTGGTCCAGTTTTAAACCACGCCCCTTTCCTTCTAACTCAAACCCCCTTTTCTAGATTTTTTTATTGTCCGGTGAGGCGCAAACATCTGTTCTTATATTAGTCTAAAATTAAATGCACCAAAATGTGGTGCATTTTAAAACAGATTCCAGACACAGTAGTAAATCTGCCCCATTGTGCCTCAACCAACACAAATTCATAAAAGGCAAATTTGAGAAAGAGAAAGAGAAAGAGAAAGAGAGAGAAGAAAGAGAGATAAGAAAGAGAGAGAGAGAGGAAAGAGAAAGAGAGAGAGAGAATCTGAATTGTGCCGGAATGATCAGTTGGTATAAATGTGAAAGACCGTAACCATATGGTGAAGCAGTGAGTTTATTTATTTTTATCTCTTCAGAATCTCTAACCCCTTTAAGAACGCAGTGATTTTGGTCCTTGTGTCCCCATGATCTGAGATATCGTTTTTCCATTTTTCTGGTGATGGGGCTGTGTGAGGGTTTGTTATTTGCGTGTCGAATTGTAGTTTTTATTGGTATCATTTTGGGGTACATCTGACTTTTTGATCACTTTTTATTTCTTTTTTTGGGAGACAAAAAAACAGCAATTCTGGTATTTTTGGGGGCTTTTTTTTAAAGGCACTCACTGTAAAAGGAAATAAGGCCTTCTTATTAGGGAATTCTGAGATAATAGAGGGTGAGGGGGCCTGTTGAGGATCCTCATCTCGTGGCCAGAATAGAGAGTGGTTGCATAGAGTCTCTGGAGGACCTGTCCTGTATTACTCAGACAACCTATTAATATGAATGGACACTGTAATACTTCATTTTCCCTGCGGCGGTGCTGTAGAGAAATTGAACACTTACTGCCCGGTTTCCCCACAGATTACAGATGATTGCTGGGGATCCCACCAAGGGAACACTTTGTTAAACATTTGCGTTGACAAATTTTGGCCATAGATTTTTACATTTTTCATGTAATCATCTATGTTATAGGCTGATGATTCCGCTTACATTTCAGCTTGTGCTTTGTACACTGGGAGCAGGGTCAGTAATTATCTCATCATCAGAGCATGGGGTTACAATGAAAGGTAACAAACATCTCTATTATAAAGCTGGGAGGCAGATAACACAGGACAATAGCTCATGTGGACGGCTGCTCCTCCTCCCTCCCTGCTCAGTAAGTCACAGAACGCTCACAACGCTCTCCCATAGAAGTCAATACATTATTTTCTAATGTCTGGTTCCCAGTAGCTGCAGCAGCTCAGGCAGGACGACTGGCCCACCATAACTTTTTTTTATTTAAAGCCCCCAAATTCGGTATGGAGATGTGCCCCCAATTACAGTCGCATCTTTAGGTTTATTCATTTTATATTATACCCTCAAAATTTGGTCAATTCATCTGACCTTAAAAATGACTGTAACCTTTTGTCAATGAAATAAAAACCACAACAAGCCGTCAATATAAAAATAGTATGAGATTTATTGGAGAATCCAGTGGATTAAATCTTGTTAAAACCGTTTACTATGGATTACAGCACCTACTCCGGGCACAACAGACCGTTCTAAGCAGCACTCACAGGTTGCCATAGAATACAGTATTTTTTTTTTCTGTGCAACTGCAAAACACCACCATGGTTAATAAAGTTAATGCCAAATCCCTGAACCAAGCCCAAGGGCGGCATTTTAATATAATTGTGGGGGTCATTAAGTTGAGTCACCGTGTACATACATTACATATCTTGTACTGATCCTGAGTTACAGACTGTATTATACTCCAGAGCTGCACTCACTATTCTGCTGGTGGAGTCACTGTGTACATACATTACATTACTTATCCTTTACTGATCCTGAGTTACATCCTGTATTATACTCCAGAGCTGCACTCACTATTCTGTTGGTGTAGTCACTGTGTACATACATTACATTACTTATCCTGTACTGATCCTGAGTTACAGCTTGTATTATACTCCAGAGCTGCACTCACTATTCTGCTGGTGAAGTCACTGTGTACATACATTACATTACTTATCCGGAGTTACAGACTGCATTCACAGTTCTGGAGACTTCAGAGCTGACATTTTCCAGTATTCCCTGCTTGTTCACGGAGTCATTCACTTTCATTGAACACTGACACCTTTCCGTAGCACTACGGAAGGGTGTCAGTGCCGTGGAAATGTTCCGGGAATTATGGAACATGTCCGTTCTTTCGCATTTTGCGGGCTGTGCTCCCATACTTTGTATGGGAGCACGGCCCGAAAATGCGGCTGTCAGTCAGCGGCCGGCCGTGCCCGCAATCGCGGGCCGTGATTGCGGGCACGGTCGTGTGCATGGGGCCTTAAGGGTGTGTCTGGTGACAAGATTGTTGACTGTTTAAAGTGACAGGTTGAAGTTATGTGCAAATATGTAACAAGCAGGGAATGCTGGGAGATTTCAGCTCTAATGCCAGCAGAATTAAGAATGCAGCTCTGGAGTATAATACAGGATGTAACTCAGGATCAGTAATGTATGTACACAGTGACTCAACTGCTTATAATTAATATTGTATTTCAAAAGTGAACATTTGGTTTAAAAGGATCATAAATTACATAATTACAAAGTGTCATGTGCCTGTTCTGAGTTGTCACAGATTTCTTAACTAATCTTCTAAAATATTGGGCAATGCGGTCGGAATGTTAAATTGGTCAATATTCAACAGTTGGACTTTAGATGCTGCAACAAATCCTGCACCTTGGTTGGGTTTGTAAGATCTGGATGCTGTAAGAGAAGAAAAAGAAAATGGACTGTTGTATTAGCCAAGACCTTGTTCATACATTGTGGTTTACTTAAAAACCTATAGGGTGGAGGGTTCAATTAACACATGACAATGTTGTACAGAGAAAATACAAACTTTATTCACAAAAAATTGTAACAATATAAATTAAAAGATGAGTCATGCAGAGCATAGACAAGGCGTCGCTCCTTGCAGGAATGGTATATTCACAAGCTATGTAATACATGGGCATAAATAAATAAATGGATAAAGTGAATAGTGCACACTATTCTAAGTCAGCAGTTGATCCCAGACTAAAGCGGTTGCTAGTGCCACATGAAAACAGTAGCTGTGCCTGGAAAACATTGTGCCTGGGAACATAAAAACTGCTGTTACATACCCATGTAGTGAAGCCTGCTGGAGAGAGACGCCAGACCCGACGCGCGTTTCGGCGGAAATGCCTTCGTCCGGGGGTGGCGTCTCTCCAATGGGAATCAACATTAAAAGAGATAAGCAGCCAAGGGTCCCAAGTGGGGCTGTAGGGCATGCGGACATTGTGTCGCATGCCCTAATATTGAAAGAGCGACCTCTTTTGTGGATTCAGCAGGGATGAAAACCTTTACAATCACACATTCCATCTCGTGTTCCACAAAAGCCGTAATTTATTACGCCACCTGCCCTTGTTCCAAAATATATATTGGCCTAACAACAAGGGAGTTGAAAGTTCGGGTCAGAGAACATATGAGGGACATTTTGGGAGCAGTAGAGGTAGATACATTGGAAATTTTAAAACCGATAGCCAGACATTTCAAAGTTTATCACGCATGTGATCCGACTAAGTTAAAGGTGAGAGGCATTGACTGCATCGAACCCAACATTAGAAAGGGGGATATCTCCAAAAAACTGGCGCAACACGAATCCAAATGGATTTGGACTCTGGAGACCATGCGTCCTCTTGGACTTAATGAAAATTTGAGCTTCGCTCCATTCCTCTGACTATTGACCTCCAGTGGGCCATTTTTTAATAGTATGTGATGTTTAAGTTTATCGGTATTATTTATCATGGTTTTTAATGATTTTTATCTTTTTTGCAGCTGTATATAGATGGTAGTGTTTGTACTACATGGAGACTTTGGAGACGATGGATGGTGGAGGAGAGGTGACTCTGGACAAAATACATGGAATTCCATTTCAGAACAATAACATATGGAATGTCCGGAGCCCATTTCCTTTACCCTCATTCTTTATTATTTTCATATATATTGTCTATTTTTTATTATTTTTTTCAGATTCATGTCTCATGTGTGTTTACGCACACGTGGCGTATTTTTTGCTGCGTGTGCGTGGACACATGTTTATGATATAAATATCGAGTTTGTGTATACATGTGGATTATTTCTGTATTTTCTCCATATTCATGCATTTATGTTGAGAGATTTGTGAGATATTATATATGTTTGTCATTTCATATGGAGATTCAGATATTACATGTGCTTTCTTCTGTATATCCACATTTAGTTATACGCATATATACAATTTTTATCATTCTTTATTGTTTTCATTATTTATTTGTTGATATCTTTGTGGGCTGAGTTAATATGACTTTTTACGTGGTCTGATTTATCTGGATCAATTTACATGGGTCAATTTATTACATCACACACACCGTTACACACACACTTTTTCATCATTTCCATTCACATATGAGCTGGTCTCATAGTTATTATATACACATAAATTATTTATTTATTTACTTATTATTCACTTATGAATCAGTTTCACATATACACTGTTCACTATTGGTTTGTTCACTTTTTCTTGTCACTAATATATTTTTTTGTACACAGTATATCTTTTGTTCTTTCTATTATTATCTATTGCTCTTCATGTGATAGATCTGCCACGCTATTTTTATATATTTTTATATATTCTTAAATGTTCACATTTAAAAGAATGCCACGGTATTTATTGTAAAATATATATGCAGTAAAATTTGCATTTGTTTTGTGTTTCACATACACTCTTTTATTATTTTCATTCACATATGAGCTGGTCTCATAGTTATTACATACATACTAGTCACTTGATATTATTTATCCATTTATTTATTTCATCGTTCACTCATGTATTACTTTAACACATACATCTTTCACCAGTGGTTCGTTCACTTTTTCTCTATAAACATATTATATTCTTTATACACAGGGTAATCTCATTAATTCATTTATTAATACTTATTGCTTTTTATGTGATATACCTGCCACGTTATTGTTATTTTCATTTTTTATTATTTTTATTATTATTTTTATATGCCCACAATTGCAAAGAATGCCATGGCATTCATTGTAAGAGATATATATACAGGAAAAGATTAATCTGTCCAAATAGTTCTCCTCACTACCCAATCTGTCGGACATAATTCTATCTTTACGTACCTTATATTCAGGCATGGTGACTGTGCGCTCACGCCGGGGGGAGTGGCTGGATTGTGTTGCGGTCCGGGCGTCTGTATCTCGGTGGGCGTGTGTTGACTATGTCAGACGTCGTTAGCCCCCGCCCCCCCCGATGACGCTCGGCCGGAGACACGCCTCCGGCCATCTCCACACCTGTCGTGTGACGCTTCTATCAGTACACACATGACCATGGATGGTAACGCCTTCTCAATGTCCGATTGGCTGCTTATCTCTTTTAATGTTGATTCCCATTGGAGAGACGCCACCCCCGGACGAAGGCATTTCCGCCGAAACGCGCGTCGGGTCTGGCGTCTCTCTCCAGCAGGCTTCACTACATGGGTATGTAACAGCAGTTTTTATGTTCCCAGGCACAATGTTTTCCAGGCACAGCTACTGTTTTCATGTGGCACTAGCAACCGCTTTAGTCTGGGATCAACTGCTGACTTAGAATAGTGTGCACTATTCACTTTATCCATTTATTTATTTATGCCCATGTATTACATAGCTTGTGAATATACCATTCCTGCAAGGAGCGACGCCTTGTCTATGCTCTGCATGACTCATCTTTTAATTTATATTGTTACAATTTTTTGTGAATAAAGTTTGTATTTTCTCTATACAACATTGTCATGTGTTAATTGAACCCTCCACCCTATAGGTTTTTGTGTTAACTTGTAGGGTCAATGCACCAAGGTCACTTGGCACACATATTGCTCCTGTCTATACATGATCCACATATTGATTATACATGTATTTTGACAGGATTTTCCTGAATGTACCAATAGGTTTGTATTGTGGTTTACTTGCAGCTTTATCAGGAATATCGTAATACATTGTGACTCTAGTAATTACATTCTAACACTATGACGCTCATTCACACTTTCCTCCACCCACAGTCAACAGAATAAGAGCACATTTACACAAGGCCGCAGCGTCGGCCCACGTTACGTCACTACATCTCTTCCCAAAAGCAAGACCGAATCCCAATAAGGGAAATAATAGGATATCCCTCTCATCTAGTTTTTATGTGAGGTTTACGGCATCCTATATACTATCCATGGGTCACGTATATTGTTGTGGGATCCATTGATAGAATAAGGCTCTGATCATATACCACCGCGTGTGCCGACCGCATTTATAGGGCCCCACTCACCTGGGATATGCTAAAAGGGTGTCCTTTTGGCATACACTGGGTTGGAATGCATAGTTTTATTTATTTTTTATTTGCTGTATAGGATAGCGTAGTAGACTAGGCTACTCATTACAGACGGATACATTTAAAAAAATAAAAATAAAGTATACTGCGCGGTATTTGTTTTTTTACAATGGGAGCTTAAGGCCCTGTTCACAAGTTTTTTGCAGGCAGAAACAAATCTGAAATCCCGAAAAAGGCTCGGAAACAAGTGCCGCAGGTTTTTTCTGCCTCCTATTGATTTCAATGGGAGTTCAGATGCGGCACGAGAGGACATGACGCATTTTTTCTCCCGCAAGTGGCTAAAAGCTACCCGGGGAAGGGAAAAAAAAAACAAAAAACTCCTTTGCCTCCCATTGAAATCAATGGGGGGGGGGGGGAACAATTTTGGGCATTTTTTGGCTCTGATTTCAACGCAGTTTCTGTGTCAAAAAACTCTGACCAGGGCCTAATGGTGATGTACCTTCATACAGTGCCGAAGGTCGCAGATTTCCGTTAAAGGTATATGTTGGTAAATCCTCCTGATGTATATCTCAGATTAAAACGCTTGCGAATGGAGCTCAAAATGTGTCGGATTTCTTGTAAAATAATTCTCTGCAACACCAGCAACCACATGATTTTGCCGGGGAAGCCTTCTCGGGACAGAAACGTAGAGGAAACTTAGTATTACATGTATTTCTTGGACGGCCATTCAGACAAATGGAAGACATGAACAGCCAAAGTTGGCCAGAACAGAAGCCGCCATTAGAGCGTCTCACCGTTCTGAATCATTGAGGTGGTTCCCAAGCGGGAAACCTCCCTCTATGATGTCCTGATGTCCAAAAAGGGTATATAGACAGGGGTCGTCTTTATGACACAACCCCTTAAACAACGGTTACGACCGGAAAAGTCAAGTAACGATTATCATTTTGTGACTTAATAAAACTGCTTAAAAACTTTCCAGGTCTCCACGTGTCGTTACAGAATGAGGATTTACTTTCACATTTCTTGGTAGGTGCAGATACCTGGGCAGCAATGCACAATTATTATTTGCAATAGTTGGAATGATTTGGATTGCTACAGATACCTTGTGATGTAATACCCCCTTTAGGAACCCCCTTTTTGGATTTGGGGCAAGTTGACTAATCTATGGCCCGTCGATACTCACCACAACCTGCAATGCTTGGTCTAGGTCTTCTATGATGTCTTCTGTGTCCTCTAACCCAATGGAGAGGCGGATGAGGGTGTCGCTGATGTTCAGGAGAGCTCGTTCCTCCTCTGGCACGGAGGCGTGAGTCATAATCGCTCTATATAAGAGGAAACAGTCAGTGTTACATGGGCCAAAAACATGCTGGAAGATGATAAGAGCCAGTTACAATCCCATCCCTCCGCTCCCCTGCACCCCATTGGCACCTGGAAGAGACAAAATGCTGAACAGCACGCTAAAGGGAATGGGTTTACACATCGTGACAGGCATAGGAATAAACTTGTGTACTTACGCTATTAAATAGTCATGCTTTATATGTATTTCAAGGATAATTCTAAGGAGGGGATAGATCGGATTTCCCGTTATCTCCACATCTACTAAAAACTATTAGGGTTCACTCCTGGTCTGCCATAGATCAGGTACTGAATTTGCCCGTTCTTTGAATTTAGTATTAAAAAAAAAAAAAGAAAAAAAAAGAAGGGTAGAGCAGGGGCTATTCTTTTCTATGAAGCCTGGGTGACTCGGTGACTAAAAGATAACTAGTTAAAAATGTCTGTTGTACACACATAATGTATGTATTAAGAACTATACATCTACTTAGCCACGGCCGCCATGATATACATGGTGTAAACTGACTGTGCCTTACTGCTTTATGCATCCTGCTTGGGGAGGGATTTCTGGGTAATAAAGAGGTGTGTACTAGACGAGGACCTCCGCAGATCAGCGGGGACAAACAATAGAACCATTGACCCCCATCATAAACACTTAGGGGGAGCCAGAGGAGTAGATATAGGGGGAGAAGTCACACCCAGGCCTTGCGTCGTCACTAACACACAATATAGCAGTATTATAAACGGCACATAGAAGGGGCTCCTGTTACAGATTGTTGAATTGGGGCCCAAAAGCTTCAACTTACGCCTCAAGAAGGAGCGCATAGATGGAAGGTTTCGGACCTGTGGCTCGCCATCTATGCACCGGCCATCAGGGCTTGCTCGGAGTTGTGCAACAGCTGGCGACTGGCAAGCCACAAGTTGGAGACCGCTGCCATGGAGAGCAAATACTTATACATATACTTACGGATGCTCGGCCAGACTTTCATATCCGCCAAGACTTTCAGCAAGTGCAAACATCTGTGGAAGTGACAAATCAGAAATTAGACTTTGATTGGAAACAGGAAAAGACAGAACAGATGACGCCAAATACCTAAGAGTAGAAGCTACAAGAGCACATAGTCCGAGATCTGTGAACTACCAGGAGCTCAATGATATGGTCAATGTCTGGGATGACAACAAATCAGAAACATCGCTAGGGGTTTAGCACAAGGGGGGGGGGGGTGCGAAACACATCTGAGTGGGCCCCTACACAGGGGCCCCCAACACATGCTTGAAACTGCAGGGGCGCATCCGGCAGGGCCCGGCTAACCTAAACAGCGTAGTTTTCTGTGCGACTGTCTGTAAACTTACATAGAAGTGAATGAAGATGCCGATACAGTTGAAACGGAGACATGCCACCACTAGGGGGCCAGCCCAGCCCACCCCTGGGTCCCACCATCTCAGTGGGCCCGGGGCCACCGCCCCCCACTAGCTATGTCTCTGCAACAAATAAAAAGTAAATATTCCACCAGATGCCAACCCTGGTCTGTGAAATGCAACCAACCTGAGCCAAGAGGCGTCCTGCAGCCTTATAACCACAAGACGACAGTCAATCACTCATGTACAAACCATAGAATATAGAGAATGTGCGGATACGGGGGGGGGGGGGGGCATGAGCAGAGACAGGAAAATATCCTGCTGTCCTGCAGGGGGCGTCAACTGATACAGGGAAGTACGAACTCCTGGTACCGCTGGGTGTAATTCCGAAACACTGAAATACAAATTTTAGGGGGGCCTTCAAAAGTGCCAAATGGCACCATCTCTTTCACGTGTTGCCAGTTACCGCTCAGCAAAACCATCTGCGTTTTATTTCAAATGGCTGCGTTCTTGTAATGTAATGCGGTTTTTATGCGATCCTCCCACATCTCCCCACTACTTTAGAATTTAAGTGTTTCGGTATCATTTCACCCACGTACAGATCCTGTATGCAAACATTTTTTTGTATAAGCCTCATGCAATGGGCCAACCATGTAATGAGCTGGATCCTATAGAGCAGGGGGGGGGGGCTCTGAGTAGGTGATTCCTGCCCCCCCCCCCATTATCCCTAATAAGACATATAAAAAGGGGTGGTGTAAAGCAGAGAAGCCCTTTAAAGCTTCCTCAGAGGGTGGGATACATAGGAAATCCATATTTACCTTCAAGCTCTTGAGAAAAATCTTTGCATGTTCCAAGCTGCCCTTAATGTAGAATGTGATCATCCCGGGCACTCCGGTGCACTGACGCTTGGTGATCTCATATTGTGGGTGAGACGGAAGACCTGAAACAAGAAGATGCCAGGTTATTGTAAACCAACCATAGGCGGAGTGTACAATGACCATCAAGTGGGCACATGGTATAGATATTGGTGGTGAGGCCGCACAATGCTATGACAGATCTGTGATGTAAGAATCTGTAGTATAGCGCCTATAGCTTGCCATGGGGTCATACTGTACTGTTCCAACCCATGCCGTATTACGGAGGTATTGCCTGCTAGAAGCTTTGCGCCTATGGTAGGGTGGATCACAGAGGGGCCCTATGGTGGCACACGAAGTGTAATACAGACCCGCGTGCCACCCTACAGGATCGGTGCATATGGACCCTAAGGTCTTGTCCACACGTAACGGAAAATATCTGCAGCATTTACGCACCAACCAGCAGACAATCCGCTGCGGAAAATCCCCACAATTTCATGCGTTTTTTACTGCGGAAAATACTGCCGATTTTTTCAAGGGCTGAGTGATGTGACATTTCTTCTTCCTGTGATGTTATTTCCAACCCTTGTAAGAATTTCCGCAGCACATCAGAAAAACGCAGGAAATCAGTCCACCTTCCGCAGCAATAACGGACATGCTGCCGAACTAAAATTACGCACACGAAGGTGAATTTCTGGACTGAATTATTCCGCAGCGCGTAGAGGACATTTGTTAAATCTCACCCCCTTTGCTGCCACTGTATCCCGCTGCCGATTTTCCGTCCGCAATTGTGAACGGAAAATATGCAGCAATTCTGTTACGTGTTAGTCTTTGAGAACTGCAACTAATCACTTCTACGCCAATCATTTACTCCCTTCTACACATATCAAATGAATAATACCCCAAGTCATACCTGGAAACAGAACTTTATCAACTCGAGGATCTTTCTCCAGAAACATGGCCGCGGCCAGAGCATTATGGAAATGTTGCCTCATTCTCAGGTGTAAGGTCTTCAGTCCGCGGTTGCAGAGATAGCAATCAAAGGGGGAAGGAATGGCGCCAAGAGCTGCAACAGATGAAATACAAAATATGATATATTAAATTATATACATTATTACATGGAAACAGTAGACAAGCAGGCTTTCTCTTTTTGCCCTCACCGTAATAGTCCGGGCTATCGGAGGTATTAATGAGTCAACCAGACCCATTGTCTATTCACAGCAGGGCCCAATATATTGTCAAAAGGTTACAGAGACACAAAAGGGCCCCATGGCACAATTATGGGGCCCTTTGCAATCGCAGTGTGTCATCGCGGTTATTGCCGATAATGTTAAAGTGTAACTAAACGTTGGACAAACTTCTGACATGTCATAGTGACATGTCAGAAGTTTTGATTGGTGGGGGTCCGAGCACTGAGACCCCCACCGATTGCTAAAACGAAGCAGCAGAAGCACTGGTTTGAGCGCTCAGCTGTTTCGTTTCTGTTCGGCTTTTTCCGGAAAGCCGACGTATTGGAGTACGGGCAGAGACTTTCTATTGAGTCCGTCCTCCGATACATTGATTTCCAGAAAAAGCAGCTTCTGCCGCTTCGTTTTAGCAATCGGTGGGACTATCAGTGCTCGGACCCCCACCAATCAAAACTTCTGACAGGTCACTATGACAGATCAGAAGTTTGTCCGACGTTTAGTTACCCTTTAATCTATGGGGGATGGGTTGCAGAAAATCCAGCAATGTCGGATTCTTTGTGGCTGCAGAGTTGCAGGCGAATAAAACAGCACGGACACATGCGATTTCATTCAGCTCCGATAGATTAAAATTAGCATCCATAATGCAAGGCAATGTCCCTCGATCGTGAAGTGCAATTATCATGACGAGTGCCATCAATGGCAGCTTGCTGACGGTTTCCAACTAGCAAGAGTACATTATTTTTATTTTATTTTTGGGGGAGAAGAGGGAAAAAAAACAAAAATGTACAGTGTTTGTAGGTTTCTTCAACCGTGGCATATATATTTTAGCATATGTTTTCCTATCAGTTAGTCGTGTGGCTTAGTGCTGCACCACTACTGCCAAGTGTGAACTCAGACCTCCAAATGGAAAAACTTACTAACTTTGAGCTAGGGAACTATTTCCTGTAGAATCACAACTCTAAAATGATTTGTTATCCTCTAGTGCCCCTAGTGGCGCACTCCATGAACTACATGGGACTGTTACCTGAACAGGTATATGTGTCCACACTATAACAACTCCACAAGACTGGTGAATTAGACTCTTCATTACGTCTTCACTCACCGTTCTGAAGGAACTTTAGCCTTTCGTACAGTTTGTCGCAGTTTACGGAAACCAGTCCCATGACGACATCGCTGTGGCCTGAAACACATCGAGAGTTAAAGGTTATTCATATTCTTCATGAAATCAAAATAACGATCAGATGAAAGGGCCTGAGATTTGCAATGGAATACACTCATTTATTAAACAAATGGGTTGATTAAACACTGCATATAACAGACTGCCCCTAGTGGGCAGAGCCATTACTACAATCGATTTCACACTGCAGCAGGTTCTTACCATTCATATATTTGGTTGCTGAATACATGCAGATGTCCGCCCCCAGTGCCAATGGCCTCTGAAAAAGAAAACAAATTATATATATATATATATATATATATATATATACATACATACATACACACTGTATCGGTATACGTTTAGCATAGTGCACGTATAACATCACTTCTCCTTTAAAGTGAATACCACTGCGGAAAACTGCCGTTTCATCCCAGGAGACCGCTGCATCCGCCCCGCGTGACCGCTGTGATTGGCTGCAGCGGCGCGGTCACATGGGATGAAATGGCCTGGAGGAAGAAACACAGAATTCTGGTAAGTATAAGATTTAAAAAAAATTCTAAGTTGCGTTTTTTGCGCCGCAATAAACGCAACATCTGCTATTTGTTGCGGGTTTTACCTTCCACATTGAATTCAATGGGGAAAACTCGCAATCAAATAAGCAGCGTTTTCGCAAATACAATTGACATGCTGCGGAATAAAATTCTGCACAGCATGTCAATTTCGGAGCGTTTTTTTTTACCGCAGCGTGTGGATGAGATTTGTTTTATCTCATCCCCTTTGCTGCTACTGTATTATGTTGCGGATTTTCCGCAACAAATTCCATTGCGGAAAATCCGCAGTATCTACGCAACATGTGAACTGACCCTAAAAACGTGTTCCTTTTTATTTTCCGGCTGTGGACCTCTGATATACGGTATATATATATCCTCCTTCTAGTGGTGACTGCAGGCAGTCTGAATGATACATACAGGGGATTTGGAGCTCTGTATCAGAAAAACGGAACTCCGACCACTATAAAGATATATTAAGAAATTAATCAGCCCTTATTAATGGACCTTAAAACAACATGATGATGAAATGTGGACGTGCACTTTCACCACTTCTGACTACGAGCTTTACAAAGGTTTTCAGAGATCATATGCTCTGAATTTGGGCCGCGCTGCTTCGGTTGTTCCCCTGTTACTACACATCAGCTCATACCTCCTAAATGTCCATTGTTTTTTTTTGCAGGATTGGCCCGAGTAACGGATGTTAAAGGGGGCTATACAAATACACACAAAAGTGGGCATTTAAAGACTGTTTTGTGCGGGTTCCTGTGTGTAACTGAGGTGGGGCTTAATAATGAGGATTTAAATAGTGCAAGGTATGAACCAGCTGACTACGACTACATCGTTAATCGTTGGCCACTGCAGTGATGCTACATCTATAGTGTATCCATTTCCCAAATCATAAGGCTATGTTCATGCGCTTAACAAAAAACTGAGCTGTTTTCAAGGGAAAACAGCTCCTGATTTTCAAACCGTTTTTTGCTGCGTTTTTTACAGCCATTTTTGGAGCTGTTATTTTATTGAGTCAATTAAAAACTGCTCCAAAAACGGCTCAAGAAGTGACATGCACTTCTTTTTATGAGTTTTTTTACGTAGCCTTTTTTAAAAACGCTGTTTTTCCCATTGAAATCAATGGCCAGATGTTTGGAGACGTTCAGCCCCTGCATTTTTAGCCGTTTTTCGGGGCGTTTACGGCCTGAAAAACGGCTGAAAATAGGCCGTGTGAACATACCCTAAGGCTGGGTTCACATGAGCATGTTACGTCCGTAAAGGACGGGACGTATATCGGCCGTAAGTCCCAGACTGAACACACTGCAGGGAGACGGGCTCATAGCATCATAGTTATGTAAGATTCTAGGAGTGCCTGCCTCTCTGTGGAACTACTGTCCCGTACTGAAAACATGATTACAGTACAGGACAGTTGTCCCGCAGCGAGGCAGGGACTCCTAACGTCGTACATCACTATAATGCTAGGAGCCCGGCTCCCTGCAGTGTGTTCGGTCCGGGACTTACGGCCGAAATACGTTCCGTCCTTTACGGACCGAACATGCTCGTGTGAACCCAGCCTAACACTTCCCCTGCCACATGCAGCCTTGTCCTCCCTAACATCACATCAGTGGTCAGGTCACTGCCCCCCACAAGATCAGCACACTCCTCTCCTACTGCAGTCATCATTCCCTTGATCTGATTGTTTTGACCCCGCCCATTCTAAATGCAAACGTCTCCACAGTAAGGGTATGTTCACACAGAGGAATTTTGCAGTGGAATCAGTGGCAAAACTCCACCTCCCATTAATTTTATAATGGGAGTCAGACGCTTCTTTTTTCAGCTAGCTGATTTAGTGGGAAAAAGAAGAGTCCTGCTCGATTTTCGGGCAGATTCTGCCCAAACCTCCCATTGATGTCAAAGAGAGGGAGAAATCTTCCTGCCGTCTGGTAGGAATAGTTTCGCGGCAGGACCCGCCACGCAAAATCCGCCGCGTGAACTAGTCCGAATTGTCCTGGATGTGAATTAGCGTCACCTACCTGGAAATAGGCCGACATGAAGGTGTTATCTACTGCCAGGATAACCTCTTGATGCTTGTGGACGATTTCAGCACAACCTTGTATATCAATAACCGCTAGAGTCGGGTTCGTTGGAGTTTCAATCCACACGAGCTTGGGTGGAAAAAATATATATATACGTTAAATCTAAGCGGTCACTGGGCCAATCCAGAATGAGCTAAGGTCATCTTTAATTGGTTGAAGTATTAGGCGCCAATGGCTTCCACTAAACACCCCTCCCATTAACGTTACTTCCATGAGGTCAGGAAGGGGGAGGGTTGCACTCGCTGGTTGCATTATCCGTAAACGCTGCCGTAGCCATTTCCATGATATTGTAAAGCTCTGTAATTATATACAGCAGAATTCTTTTGATCCGGCATCCAATAAGTGCTGGATTATAAGCAGAAATGAAAAAAAAAATATATAAAAAAAATAAAATGGGTTTCGGCACTTCTTACTGAATCGGTAATAGGACAAGAGCCGATCCGCACAAAGTGAATTTACCGTAACTCGTTTGGCATCGCTCAGGTGAATGGGGCCCTATGAATACGTTTGGAGTGTGAATAGACACATAGAAAATAAACACAAGCCTTCACCTCAGACCCCGACGTGCGTTCCCTGCGCGTCTTCTTCCAGGGGGCCAACAACACACTGGTATTTGAACCCATTGTGGTTGGTTTACAGATTACTACCAGTGCATATAGGATCATTGTTACACTACAATTCTTCTTCATTTAATTGTTTTTTACTTTTTTTTTTTTTATGGGGGTTCTGCCAATATTTGTGATTGAATAAAGTTATGACATTATAAGGGCTCGTCCACACGTAACGGAATTGCTGCGTATTTTCCATCCGGATTTGCAGACGTAAAATATGCAGCAGAATACAGTAGCAGCAAAGTGGGTGAGATTTAACAAAGGTCATCCGCACGCTGCGGAAAAAAAGTCAGTCCAGAAATTCACCCGCGGTACGTAATTCCGCAGCATGTCAACTATTGCTGCGGAAAGGGGACTGATTTCCTGCGTTTTTCAGATGTACTGCGTCATTTCCTTGCAAAATTTCTTACAGGGGGTGGAAGTGACATCACAGGAAGAGGAAATATCACATCACACGGCCCTTAAAAAAAAAAATAACCAAAAAACGCAGCAAAAATCTGCACTATTATCCGTTACGTGTGGACAAGCCCTAATGTGATTACGGTAGTTTATTAAGCACAAGGGTTTTTTGTAGGTTGATTTTAGTGGATTTATAATAAATATAAGGTCGGACACCAGTGTCAGCGAGATATCGGTTCTTGTACTCAAGATCTTCTAGACCTCCGCAGTGCAACCCCCCGCCCTCCTCCCTTATTCCTCCCGAAAAAGAAAAAAAATGATTGTAAATTGTAATTATGGGGAATAAGGCTTCAGAATATTGCAAGAGCTCCACCTCATCCCGATAGAGGATATTCCTCCACCTTACCAAAGATAAACTGTAGTCTCAGGCCGGGTGTGGGTACAAATAATAGACCACATTACTGAGTCAACAAATATATCAATGTTAAGGTGCCCATATTCGTTAGACGTACCTCAGCCGAACCTGCCGATTTCGACAGGACTGGCCGACCATCTAATGTGTATGGGGTGTCCAGATTCTCCAGAAAGAAGGAATGGGCATGTTGGGTTTCAACATGTCCAATCTTTTGTTACCACAGATAATCCGCAGCCAGACGAGTCAGTCAGCGGTTTATCCCCCTCTCCCCAATGAGAACACACGCAGGCTCGGCCAAGCATGCATGTGTATGGGGGTGGGTGGAATAGCGGGCGGCCGAACGAGCGTTTGGCCGACAGCTATCTAAGGTGTATGGCCACCTTTACTCACCTTGGTATCTGGTGCGATCGCAGCTTCCAAAGAGTTCAGATCAGAGCAGTCAACAAAAGTCACCTTCAGGCCCATTTCTGCTGCAACTCTCCTAAAATATCTGTTTGTACCTGCCAAGATTAGCAAAGTGTACAGTGACTGATCAGATATTATCTTATCCGACTGACACCATGAGACGCCGCAGATTATTAATCAGTACTCTGCTCCAAAGTCCAAAAATAGCTGTTATATGACTTCTTGTTCCTTCACGGTCTTGTGTTCTTCCTATGCAAGCCAGTTACACTCCAATCCCTTGTATTCTAAGTAGAAGCCAAGATACAGCAGCCATTTTTAGCAGCTATGTGGTATCACTTTGTCACCTAGTCACCCAGGCTTAATAGAAATGCATAGACCCTGATCTCTCTTTTTTCCTTATGGCTCCTCCTCTCAGGTTTTAAACTGAACTTACATGGAGATGTAAAACTCTAGTAAGATTTTAATAAAACCACTATATGAACATGGGGACCCACTTGATATTGGTTCCCTTTTCAGCGCATATATATTTATGTGTTTTATTGAGAGATGTTCTTGCAGATAACTGAGTCTTTACCTCCATACACATCACTAGTACAGATGATATGGTCTCCAGCTTTCAGAAGATGAGCAATGTTGAGAGTAGCAGCCAAGCCGGACGCAAAAGCCAAAGCTGGAAAGAGAAAGATGTAGTAAAAATGTAACCTCAAGCAAAATACAACAAAAAGACATAAAAGTATATAACACTTTCTGATATTTTACAAAATTAGCTTCATTCCTTTATGGTCAGACATAAGAGGTTATTGGTATTGACAGCTTCGTTGTCAAACATGCCCTAAAGGGAAGGGTCAGGCTGCACTCTGAACACCCGCCCCCGTTTCTTTATTTAAAACGGTAGTCTCATGATGAAGCCGGCCAGCAAGATGCAGGATCAGACTACAAACAAATCCTGTGTGTAGTCTGTAACCATAGAGACACATAGGTCTGCATAGGAGCTGTATACAGATAAAGGTAGAACATTTTTATTCAAGATTTGCAAAATTATTTTTATTTTATTTTACATGCATTGAAGCAATAAACATATTTTAATAGGTTAAAGAATGTGACATATTAGGTAATTGGACCTGACAGGTCAGGAAACATCTGCACTGTAGTGAAGCTTACTGTACATTGGCGATATTGTTAATAAATCATTAAATGGGTTATGTGGGGACCAAAAATTATTAGCAGTGTAGCCAATGCAATATGTGATACACTCGCCAATATACATTCCGGGCCCCCTCAAAAACTCTTCGTCATGTGACCGGCCCCGCTGCACTCATATACAAGCAGTAGTACATGGATTACCTAGAGTACAGCGGGATCGGTCACATGTCGTCATCAAAGAAGACTGCGCGACTAGACTTCCGGTCCCCCGGCAGCGCTATGAAAATCTATAAAAATCTCAGAATCAGCGTGACGGGGGACCAGAATGTATATTAGCGAGTGTATCACATACTGCAGGGACTACACTGATAATCATTTTTGGTCCCCACATAACCCCATCTCTGATAATAGTCCATGCGGTAGGGAACCTGAAGCAATTTCAGGCTATACATCAAGACAAACTAGAATAACTGGTACAAGCTGCAATCATTGCCGTACAAAGGATGTAGTCATACAAGTACAGTCTAGAATAGAAGAATGGCGGGAATGATACGGATGCCATAATTGTAATCTGCAAGGCCCCAGTTTGCTGCCCCCGGGTATAATCCACCTTGTAGTTACCTTTGATTAGATCATGTAATGAGGGGCAACTAATGCTTTGCGGCAAGTGGGCCATAGCAAATCACTTCTGATGACATCATCACATAACACGCCGCGGAGACGCCAGCGCACCATACACCACAAAGTCTGATGCGTGTTCAGGTATACGTGCCATGGGGTCACAGCAATGATTTCTCTCATTTTACATGTAGACCTAGACTTGTATAACACAGGTTACGCTAATGGGATATTCCCATCACAGAAAGTGATTGCATATCACAAGGTTATTCCATCACTCTGACTGGTAGGGGTCCATCTGCAAAGACCCCCCTCCCCCGATCCCATTAAAGGGCTACAGCACTGCTTTGATGTGAATGGGGTTGGCTGTAGTTCCCCGCACAGACAGTGGAGCCGTGGTGGAGGGAAAAACTGAAGGGAACGCGCCGCTGGGGTCCTTAAACATCAGGATCGGTGGGGGCCCTGCCGACGGACTCCCACTCATAAGAAATGTGCCATCGCTTTCTATGATAGGAATGACCCTTTAACTACTGAAAATGATCGACCTATGAAGATCTGAAATCTTACCGTATTTGGCACCATCGATGGCAGCGACAGCTTTCTCCAGACAGTCCCTTGTTGGGTTTCCACTGCGGCTGTATTCATAACCCTAAAAAAATAAAAAATGTAAAGGTAGAAACGCTTAATTTTATTATGCACGTCCGCTACAAATCAGGCTACCAGGGCAAAGACAATACATAGAGGGGTGGTCTGTTAGGGTACGTTCACACAGGCTATTTTCAGACGTTTTTCGGGCCGTAAACGTCCCAAAAAACGGCTAAAAATGCAGGGGCTGAACGCCTCCAAACATCTGCCTATGGATTTAAATTGGAAAAACGGCATTCCGTTAAAAATGGCCGTGTAAAAAAACACCTCATAAAAAGAAGTGCATGTCACTTCTTGAGACGTTTTTGGAGCCGTTTTTCACTGACTCAATATAAAAACAGCTCCAAAAACGGCCGTAAAAAACGCAGCAAAAAACACGAGTTGCTTAAAAAATGGCTGAAAATCAGGAGCTGATTTCCCTTGAAAACAGCCCCGTATTTTCAGATGTTTTTTGTTAAGCGTGTGAACATAGCCTTATTCTTCATCACTGACGACTTTGTGTAAAGAGGGTTTCCCCAAATCAGGGAGGGCCCCAGAGCAGCATTTTCCGATTTCCACACGGATTCTGCTGCAATTCCACCATGTGTGATCCTGGCTTTAGGGCATATAGAGATCATAGATGTGGGTCACCTGCTCACCACCCTCTAAGCGGCCGTGAATAAGCTGTTCTTCGACGGTCAATGAATTACGTGGTCACTGGGGTTGTACAAGGTTAGAAAAACACGGCTGCTTTATTCTAGAACTAAAGCCTCTACAGTCTTTGTGTTGTGTCTGGTAATGCAGCTCAGCTCTATTGAAGTGAACAGGACAGAGCTGCAATACCACACACAACCTGTGGACAAGTGTGGCGCTGTTTTTAGTAGAAAGTAGAAATGTTTTTATTGATCCTGGACAACCCCATTAATTTGTATGGATGGACAGAACTACTTGGTAACATCGTCGATTTCAGGAGCCGGACCCATTGGCGGGGGGGGGGGGGGGCTGATCACCGGGCGGCTTTCTACATGCCTCAACAAGACAGGGGTGGGGGTGTTTTGTGTCCTTATTTAAACTGCTGATAATTTTTACAAAATTGATCAAAGGGAGAAATTTGGAGAATGATCAATGAATTGCGCCATCAACCATGTCATAAATAGTTACCAGAGTCTAACTCTATTGCCAGAAGTTAAACTTTGACTTGTAAGAACCTTGGGCGAATCTCCAAAGTTAAGAAAACCGAATAGTCAGCTATATATGACAGCAGTTCACCGTCACGCTGGGCGTCGGAGTGCCACGTTCAGAGGTGGCAGAACTTCCGTGGATTACAATTCAGGTGAAAACACGAACCACAATCCGCAGCATAAAAACTGCACCTATTTAAACATCAAAATGAAAAAACAAAAACAAACCCGAAAACCACACACAAAAAAATAAAAATATGCAGTATTAAGTGCGGATTTTACCTGCGGCATTACCAATGTTTACCTGCAGTTTTGATTAAAATTCTCCAACTACGCAATGTGTGAATGTAGCCTTATACTCACAACGCGTGACAGAATCCTATATTAGCAGCTACGTCCCCAGCTGGCGTCTCCCCACCCCCCTTTCCTGGAAAGTGCCGATATCCAGTGACTAAGCAGATTATATTGGCGTCTCATGCAATATTACATCATGCTCATTCCTCTTTTTAAAGAGCGGCCACGGCAATGACCATACAAAGCTGTGGAACCTGCTGGTGCTCCCCATTGTTCTCTGCACATGTAGACAAAAAGGGGAATAGAACAAGGAGGGGGGGGGGCACAGGCATGACAATGCTGGAAGCTGCTGCAGAACCTCTTGACAGCAAAAACAGTTAATGGTCCTCTAGGGGGAATGATACTATAGGATGACACGGTTACTACTAAATTGTGATGTCACATTTGTCAAGATGTGAAATTGCAGAGCAGCATTTCAGCCGATAGAAAATCAATGCAGCGGTGACAGTGATCTCCCTGGAAATAGAGACAAGATGTGATGCAATTTGCTCAGGATCTGGAGGTGTGCGTGTATAGGACATCCTGTAGTAGTCAAGAAACTCACCGCATGCTCTCCTGGACCATGCTGCTTGAAGGTGGTGGAGAGGGAGATGGGTGGCACTACTGCCATAGAGTTCCATTGCTCAGGTTCCTGCCCGGTGTGGATAGCCTCAGTAGCAAAGTGTTTAAATGCCTCCAGGTAGCCCTGTGTGGGGCACTGCTTGTAGTTCTGATTCTGCATGCTGCTGGCTGTGGCAGTGTGATCTGCGATCACCCCTTCTTATGAGCAGATTCCAGGCTCAGGGCATTGGTTGAGGATAGAGGCGTTGTCACCACATCACAGGAAAGGGGTGGAGAGGTGATCGCCCACTCATCCTCTGATGTCATCAGCCGGCAGCTTCATAGTGGAAAGTGTGCAGATTGTCCTATCACAAATATACAAGATACATAAGCGATGATGATCTAAACTATTAACTCCTTCCCGACCGCCAACTGTCTTTTGTTGCATGTTCAGAATTTACAGTGACGTCTTTTGGCGTCGCTGAAGAAAAGGCTTATAAGCGCTTCGGTGAACGCTCATTCTCTAAGCAGGAGTTGTTACTAACAGCTCTTGTACTTAGAGCAGCCCATTGAATACAGCTGGGATTGGAAAAAACTCCGACCCCAGATGTTTACCCTTTTGATCGCTGCGGTCTGTGACCACGCCATGATCAAAGGTTTTTTTTTTCAAATGGGTCACTGGGATCGGAGACTGGGGGAACCACCTGCAGTCAGCCCTGGGGACTGAGAAAGGACCCTGGGGCTGTCTGTTCAGTAATGTCTAATGCAAACGACCGTAGACCATATCTCCCAACCGTCCCGGTATCAGCGGGACAGTTCCAGATTCTAGACAGTGTCCCGCTGTCCCGGGCGGTTGGGAGTATGTCCTGCAGGGACCATCAACTCCCTGCTTCAGAATTAGTTCAGAGGGGAGGAGCAGAGGGAGCTCCTCTGCTCGCCGAGGACTCCCCGGGGCACAGCGCTACTTTTGCTCGGGGAAGCCTTTGACGTTACTGTCCATATATGGACAGTGACGTCAGTGGCTACTCCTTGAGGAGCCCTGAGCCCTGAGGAGGAGCCCTGACGTCAATGTCCATATAGGGAAAGTGACCGCAGGGGTTTCCTCTAGGAGCGGAATCCCTGGCCAGATTATCGGCAACGGGGAGTCCACTTAAGGAGTAGCCACTGACGTCACTAATAATAATTAAAATAATAATAAAGAAATGTCCACAAAAAAGTCATTATTTAGCATAAAGTATATTTTACTACCCATACATTACATAAAATAAAAAACAAAACACATATTAGATGAAAAGGTAATATGCACCCCAAGATGGTACCAATAGAAAGTACAGCTCATCCAGCAAAATACAAACACTCACACTGCCCTATTGAAGGAAAAATAAAAAGTTTATGGGTCTCAGTAGAGGGTGACACAAACAAATTGTTTTTAATTTTGCAAAATATTACAATTTAAAAAACGAATTTGCTATTAACGTAAATTCAAACCCAAAAAACAATGGAGGAATTGCTGGTTTTTTTTCCATTCCACCCCACAAAAAATGTTTTTAACGTTTTTCAGTACATTATATAGCACATATAAACATTCAGAAAACACGTCATAATAACAAGGCGATGCCATGTAGTGCTTAAAAAATAACGCCATAGGTTCCAAAATAATGCCAGAACTGGTGCCATTATATAAGTAAAAGGGGTTTCCCCAGTCCATATGTCGTATCGGAGGGGGGTGCCTATTTTTCAGAATAGAGATCCGCTCTATAGGTTTGTCTCCTGCTCTGGCAGACACAGCTCGTCCATGCCTTACATAAACGGCCATTCATTTCAATGCCGCCATGTTACATTTTGCTGCAGAAGGTATGCCTAGACTGAGCCAACCGAGGATCAGCGTGTCACCACGTCGGCTTAATTTTAAAGAGGGATTCCGGTCATCGTGTGACAACCCCTTTAAAGAGTCTCTGTCACCACATTATAAGTGGCCTGTCTCCTACATAATCTGATCGGCGCTGTAATGTAGATAACAGCAGTTGTTTTTATTTTGAAAAACGATCATTTTTGAGCAAGTTAAGAGCCAGTTTAGATTTATGCTAATTAGTTTCTTAAAGACCAACTGGGCGTGTTTTTACTTTTGACCAAGTGGGCGTTGTAAAGAAGTGTATGAGGCTGACCAATCAGTGACCAATCAGTGACCAATCAGTGACTAATCAGCATCATACACTTCTCATTGTTCCAGCCCAGCTTCTTTCACTGCACAATCACACTGTGCTGTGGATCATGCTGGGTTGGAACAATGAGAAGTGTGTGAGGCTGATTAGTCACTGATTAGTCACTGATTGGTCACTGATTGGTCACTGATTGGTCAGCCTCATACACTTCTTTACAACGCCCACTTGGTCAAAAGTAAAAACACGCCCAGTTGGTCTTTAAGAAACTAATTAGCATAAATCTAATCTAGCTCTTAACTTGCTCAAAAATGATCGTTTTTCAAAATAAAAAACACTGCTGTTATCTACATTACAGCGCCAATCAGACTATGTAGGAGACAGGGCACTTATAATGTGGTGACAGAGACTCTTTAAGGCCACGGTGGAGGCAGGAATGTTGCGAGCCCTCAAGTCATGGAGACTCTGGGGCAATTGTCCTTGCTATCATCCCGCCCTGATACTTCGTCAGCTGAGTTTGGTGCTCAAGCCTCATGCAATGAATCTATTTTACGGACATTCATTAGGGACCTTCAGATTAGGCAATGGCTGACCCTCAGCATGTAAGGCTGGGTTCACACGACCTATTTTCAGGCGTAATGGAAGCGTTTTACGCCTCGAATGACGCCTGAAAACACGGCTCAAATACGTCAGCAAACATCTGCCCATTCATTTCAATGGGTTTGCCGATGTACTGTGCCGACGACCTGTCATTTTACGCGTCGCTGTCAAAAGACGGCGCGTAAAATAACAGCCTCGTCAAAGAAGTGCAGGACACTTCTTGGGACGTAATTGGAGCCGTTTTTCATTGACTCCAATGAAAACAGCTCCAAATTACATCCATAATGGACGCCTCGCAAAACGCGAGTACGAGCAATTACGTCTGAAATGCAGGAGCTGTTTTCTCCTGAAAACAGCTCTGTAATTTCAGCCATAATTGACGTTATCGTGCGCACATACCCTAAGGCTGCATTCCATGGTGCCATGTAGCCAAAAGTTCCCCTGTGGGCTATGGTGGGTTACAGCACAATGTGGCCATGATGGAACAGCCATGGGTCAACACAGCCCACTATTTTGATGCTTGACGTTTCGGGCAGGATGATCTGCAAGAAATATGGGTTTTCCGCTTTTCTATGGCAGCATCAGATCACGGTCCCAGACTGAAGTCACAACATAGATATAGCGGTCTTGAATCTAAAAGGTTGAGTAATCCAATAATATAGGATCTGAGTGCTGGGAAAATCTCCTGATACGCCGAATGTATGGCCTGGACGAATGCAACTGTATGGCTGACCGTTGTATCTGTTATCCCTTTTAGAAAAAAGTACACAACCCACAATACGGCCGAGCCGAGCAGGCCGTCCGTCATTTCTGACAGGAACGGCTGACGGCCCAACGATCGTTCAGTCAGAAGCTATCTAGTGTATGTCCAGATAGATCTGACCCCGCACCATGTGAATACCTTCTCCTCGTCTTCCTCATATTTTATACCTTCAGTTCTGGGTCAAGTTTCTAAAGCCGCCCAGCAACTTATTAGGCAAATTCGATGTTGGTGATTGGACAGTAAGGCAAAAAGTTGTGGAGTACGATAAATAATGAACTCTTCATCGTCCCATAGGCCTTATTCACACGAACGCGCGTCGCACGGACCTTTGTTAGTGAATGGGGCTGTTCAGACAGTCAGTGATTTTCACACAGCGTATGTCCGCAGCGTAAGGGCGGATTTACACAAACGTGTAATACGTCCGTGAAACGCGTGTGATTTTCACGCTCCTCGCACGGACCTATATTAGTCTATGGGGCCGTTCAGACAGTCAGTGATTTTCACGCAGCGTGTGTCCGCTGCGTGAAACGCACGACATGCCCTATATTTGTGCGTTGTGCGTGCATCACGCACCCATTGAAGTCAATGGGTGCGTGAAAATCACGCGCAGCACACGGAAGCACTTTCGTGGGACGCGCGTGATTCGCGCAACAGCAGTCAAACTATGATTGAAAACAGAAAAGCAAGACGTGCTTTTCTGTTTACAAACATACAAACAGAGTGTCATAATGATGGCGGCTGCGCGAAAATCACGCAGCCGCACATCCTATGTGATGACTCACGTAGCGGTTAAGTGCCTTTTGCGTGCGCAAAACGCCGTGTTTTTTGCGCGCGCAAAATGCACACGCTCGTGTAAACCCGGCCTAAAACGCACGACATGTCCTATACTTGGCCGTTTTTCGCGCATCACGCACCCATTGGTCAATGGGCGCGTGAAAATCGTGCACGGTACACGGAAGCACTTCCGTGTGACGCGCTTGATTCGCGCAGCAGTAAAGAAATTAAGGAAAAAATAAAAGCACTTCCTTCATTTATTTTTCTAAACTTCAAAACCGCGTGTCATAAGCATGGCATATGCGTGAAAATCGCGCAGCCACGTAGCAAACACGTATGACACACGGAACTGCAATGTGCAAAAAACGCAGCATCTTTCTCGCGCGCAAAACGCACACGTTCGTGTGAATAAGGCCTTAATTCCACTCCCTATAGGGGGTGGGGGATGTTCAGTTTGGATAAATGGAGGTCCATCTGCCTAACCTGTGAAGTCAGGCCCAATGTGTGAAAAGTCACACCCCGTCTCTGCAGCCCCCCCCCGTTCTGCTGCCCGTGATACATTGCACCAAACAACATCCAATAACATTTCCAGCCACTTCAAAGCGTTTAGGCCCCATCCTGACGAGAATTGCCGATTTGCACGCGTTAAAAATTCTGCGTTTTGCCTACATTTCTTGTCCGTTGCGTATTGGTATCAGCGTGCTTTGCGTGTGGCATGCGTTTATCACGTCCGTGCAAGCACTTCATTTTTTTTTTACATTTATTTCTCTGCTTTTCAATGTGTTTTTGACGCGTGAAACACGGACAGCACATGGATGTGGGCTGTGTGATGTCCGTGGTTTTCACGCACCCATAGACTTCAATGGGCGACATGTGGGACATGCAGTGGGTTTCACGCAACGGACACACGCTGCGTGAAAAACAACGCATGTCTGAATGGCCCCATTGAATTGCATGGGTCCGAGTGATTTCAACGCACAGCACGCGGACAAGTATTACGCTCGTCTGAATGAGCCCTAACTTGCCTTTACTCCAGAAATTAACTATTTTGCGGCCAGTTATAGACAGCTCTATTATCTTTTTCATTACAGTAAGGAATTGTTCTTTAAATTAAAGGGGTCCCCCGGGACTTTTCTATGGATAGCCTATCCTTAATATGGGTCATCAATATCAAATCGGTGGTGGTCGGCATCCCGGCACTCCCAGCCATCCGAAAAGGGTGCGACGACAAACCTGCGGCCTCTTCGATGTTTGCCAGGCACAGCAGCAAACACTTCCGTAGCGGCTGTGCCTGGGGATGGGGGAGAAGACCCAGACAAGTCGTAGACGGAGATGTAAGGGAGAAACACGTGAAGGGAGAAATGGAATAAAGCAGCATGGCCTATCTTCCCACCAGTAAGACGACCATTGATGATATCAGGGTGAGTGACGGATTCCGCTGAGCCCAGATGTAATGCCAGGTAGATTCCCACCGGTCTAGTTGACTGTCAAGTGAAGAAGAAAGGCGCTCTAATCTTCCGATATCACATATTCTAACATGGAGATCTGATCTGGAAGGGGTCCTGTCTGTACTGTAGTCCGGCCATTCCATTTATGACATTGGTTGTCCGCCTCTATGTCTTCTATGTCCAGGGACGTAGCTATAGGGGGTGCAGAGGTACCAGTCGTACCCGGGCCCTGGTGCCTTAGGGGAATCAAAAGTTGTATTACCATGTTCCTGTCATGTGCACCTAGGCCATATAAAAAGATTTTATTGCGTAGATAGAAAATACACCTGATTGCGGCAGCCTCATAGATATCTATATGGCATGTTATACCGTCATGGTTCATGATCCAATATTCGGTGCCAGTGTGCTGCCAGTGCAGATGGCATTCTGTCACTGATTCCAGGAGCCCCCTGTAATCTTCTGCATCAATAACTCCTCCATTGCCTTTTCATGTGGCCAGAATAGGAGGTTTGCGGAAACCTCCGCCTGTTGCCATCTGCTGCTTACCCATCTTTGCCACCTTCTTATATATTCTCAGTAAGTGTTTGCACATATCTGACACTGACACCTGCCGGCGCCCGCTGCCAAGTGCTTTTCTTGGATGCTTGATCGGCCACATAATCTGGCTTTTTTTGTGCCCAATTTTTTCCACCAGCATCTTCTCCGTCAGATGAGAGAATCTTGTACATCAAGTGTTATATATTGCGTTCGTTTTCCAATGAGAATTATATCCTGACCGGATGCTGCCACCTCAGCCTGGTATCCGGTGTACATTGTAATAAGGTTATAGATGGGAATATTTGAGATGATTCTTGATTTGAGACGTCAGTGGGGCTCCGACCTTTGGGATTTCCACCATCCCGGAAAATAAAGTGGCCACAGCACACTAAGGCCTTATTCACACAAACGTTTTAATACGTCCGTGTGGCGGCCGTTAAAACAACGGTAGTCACGCAGATCTATATAATTCAATGGGGCCATTAACGCGGCCGTTATTTCAACGGACCGTGTGAAGGGTCCGTGAGAAAATAGGACATGTCCTATTTTTTCACGCTTCACGTGTGCCACCATGGACTCTAGTCTGCGTGATAACGCGTCCCGCAGCACAGAGCACGGATGCACCTCGGACGTGAAAAACGGCCATTTTTCACGTCCGAGATGCGCAACGCTCGTGTTAATCAGGCCTAAGGCTATGTTCACACAGGGCAGATACGCTGCGTAAAAACACACAGCGTACCCGCCCCGGTCGCCGTAGGGAATTTTGGCCAAAAACTGCAACAAATTATGGTGCCGTTTTTCAGCCGGAATGTTCGCTGCGGAAAACTGCACGCACATAAAAAAATAAAAAGTTTTATACTTACCCATAGCCATAGCGACACGTCCGTCTGCCATCCTGCAGCCGGCCCCTGGGATGACGTTTCATCCCATGTGACCACTCAGAAGCACAGAATTCTGGGTAAGTATATGATTTATTTTTTTTCTGAGTTGCAATTTTTACGGTGGAATTGCAGCTTTTCCGCTACAAAAATCGAAACATCTGCTATTTGTTGCAAGTTTTACCTCCCCATTTCAATTCATTCAATTCGGCAACAAAAAAGCAGCGATTCCGCAAATACAATTGACATGCTGCGGATTTAAAAAAACGTACCGCAGGTCAATTTCCGAGTGTTTTTTCCGCTCATCATTTACGCAGCGTGTGGGTGAGATGTGTTCAAATCCCATCCACTCAGCTGCTACCGTGTTATACGGCGGAATTTCCGCAACAAAATACGTTGTGGACAAACGGCAGTATTTACGCTACGTGTGAACCCGGCCTAAATGTTTCCATTTTTCCTTTCAACATTCCTAGGTTCTATAGAAAAAAATATATAATTTATTTAAAAAACAAATTGGGGTTTTTACAAGACTTTTGTCGGGATCAGTCTTTTTTTCCGATCCAGCAGTCCTAGCAGGAGTGCGGCTTTGTATTACAGCTGTTCCCCCACCTGTAATCTTGCGGGCACGATAACAACGCCCGTGCGATCACATTGACATGAGGCTATGTTCACACACTTAACAAAAAAAGTCTGAAAATACGGAGCTGTTTTCAAGGGAAAACAGGTCCTGATTTTCAGAAGTTTTTTGAGCAACTCCTGTTTTTCGTGGCGTTTTTGGAGCTGTTTTCAACAGTCTATGGAAAACGGCTCCAAAAAGGTCCCAAGAAGTGTCCTGCACTTCTTTTTCGTGGCCGTTTCTTTATGCGTAAAAAAACGCTCTGTCGGAACAGAACGCCGTTTTCCCATTGAAATGAATGGGCAGATGTTTGGAGGCGTTCTGCTTCCGATTTTTCAGACGTTTTTCGGGCGAAAATAGGCCGTGTGAACATACCCTTAGGCTATGTTCACACAGAGTTTTTTGCAGGCGGAATTTTTGGCTCAAAATTACATTTGGATTTTCCTCTCCCTGCAGGCCGAATTTCGCTGCGTTTTTCGCCCGCGGCCATTGAGCGCTGCGGGCATAAAACACAGCGAAATACGCTTTCTCTACCTCCCATTGATGTCAATGGGAGGTCAGAGGTGTAAACTCCCGAAGATAGGGCATGTCCCTTCTTTCTCCCGCGAGACGGTTTTACCACTCACCGGGAAAAAGATGCCTCCGCCTCCCGTTTTTGACTAGTTTTGCGGCGCAGTTTCCGCGTCAAAGAAACTCTGTGTGAACATAGCCTAATAGTAGATTAAGTACCCCAAAATCCTCCTCACTGCTCGACCGCAGAGTAGGAGCTTTAATGGAGCGCCGATTGAGCATGTGCCCGCCGCTCCATACAATTTCTATGGGACTGACGGAAACAGCCGAGCACCACACTTGGCGGTTTCCACCTTTCCCATAGACTTGGAATTGAGCGGAACGCATGCTCGACCACCACTCCATTCAATGACCGCAGTGAGAAGGGACAGGGGGTTAGGGACCCCCATTTTCACGAGCGGTGGGGGTACCAAGTGAATACCGTTTAAGTGCTCGTGCACATTGCCGTATTACATTGCTGCTGTGCAGAAGTATATTATTGCATGATTTCTTATTTGTTTGATTTGATATGAGCTGCAGGGGACTCTGTGTGGCAGGACACTAAGGAGTCTCGGAAAGCGTGTTAACCTGAGAGAATGGACATGGCGGCCATATTGGTTGTCATTCAGCTTTCTATGGAACAAATAAAATGTCTGGGTAGAAGTTTTTATAAGTCGACTCAAGGTCTTTTATACTGGGAATCATTTGATTTTAGAGGGAATGTCACATTTATCAAAACTGCCTAACAGTAAAACGGTACTTTTTGCCTATAGCAACCAATCAGAGCTCCGCTTTAATTTCTTACCCTGCTCTTGAAAAATGAAAGCAGCGCTGATTGGTTGCTATAGGCAACAAGGACAGTTTTGATAAATCCACCACATTGGGCCTCATGTTCTATAGCAACCAATCAGATCACTGCTTCCATTTGAAACCTGCTTTGGAAAAATAAAAGCGCGAACCTGATTGGTTGCTACGGGCAACACTTCTTGTTTGAACAGCACGTGGGCCACTTGCGTTTCTCCAGCTATTGTGACACTAACCATGCAGCAGAACCAAAGAATGGCGACCACTTGTATATACAGTGTCTTGCTGCGGAAATTTAATGACCGGCAGTGACCATTGCCTATTACGTCACTAGATTGCGACCGCCCACTTGGGTTCGCTGATCGAGTGGATTGCGCATGCCTAAAACGTCACTAGAATGCGTCCGCCCCCTGAAGTATTCTATTTGAAACAACTGCGCAGGCGTGCACACTCGGCTTACGTCACGATTTCTTCTCCCCGCCCACTGATGTAGCTGAGTTCTCGGTGCTGACAGACTTCGCGATAGCGGTGCTGTAAGATGGCCGCGGTCGGGTTGTTGCTGTGTTGAGGAGGAGGGATGCGCTCTGTTCGCTGTTGGATATCCCGGGTGTGAGCCGCATGTTCGGGGTTTCTGTTCCTTTCCACACGGGGCTGCCCGTTTTCTTTCCCCTTGTTTCCCCCCGTCCTATCTGTTCCAATGACCGGGGAAAAGATCCGCTCCCTCCGCCGGGACCACAAGCCGTGTAAGGATGAGGAGCTACTGGAGCCCGATGAGGAGGCTACGGCCGGGGGTACCTTCAACCGCAAGAACAGGAACAGCAAAGGCTTCAGCAACCACCGAGTGATCCGCGCCCCCTCCAACCCGGCCATTACTAACAGCGATGGGGAGTCCAAGCCCGGCACCTACTACCCCGTACACGAGTGCGTCTTCAAGGGGGACATCCGCCGCCTGTCGTCCCTCATCAGGACCCACAGCATCAGCCAGAAAGACAACCACGGTCAGTGACGGGGGGAGGGGCTACGGACATGCCTCAGCTGATACAGAACCTCATAGAGCCGAGCAGGGTCAGAGCTGTCCATCAATGTCGGCCGCAGAAATGTCAAGCAGGGTCCGGGCTGTCAACCACGGCCGGGTCAGGGCTGTCAACCACGGCCGGGTCAGGGCTGTCAACCACGGCCGGGTCAGGGCTGTCAACCACGGCCGGGTCAGGGCTGTCAACCACGGCCGGGTCAGGGCTGTCAACCACGGCCGGGTCAGGGCTGTCAACCACGGCCGGGTCAGGGCTGTCAACCACGGCCGGGTCAGGGCTGTCAACCACGGCCGGGTCAGGGCTGTCAACCACGGCCGGGTCAGGGCTGTCAACCACGGCCGGGTCAGGGCTGTCAACCACGGCCGGGTCAGGGCTGTCAACCACGGCCGGGTCAGGGCTGTCAACCACGGCCGGGTCAGGGCTGTCAACCACGGCATGGTCGGGGCTATTAATGTCAGCCGCAGAGATGTAAATCACGGCAGGGTCGGAGATGTCCATAATGTCCACTGCAAAAGTGCCAATCAAGGAAGGGTCAGGGCGGTCAATCAATGTCAGGCAATCTAGGCAGTTTTGAGAGCGGTCAGTCAAGGCAAGGGTCAATCTAGGCCTGTCAGTTGCACAGAAGTCTATCAATCGGAGGCAGGGTCAGGGCTCTCCTTCAATAATGTCAATCACGTCAGGGCTACCAATGTCAGCCGCAGAGATATCAATCACGGGAGGGTTGGGAGATGTCAGGCACGGCAGGGTCAGTGCTGTCAATCTAGTTAGTGTTGAGATCTGTCAATCAAGGCAGGGTCAGGGCTGTCTGTCAATAGAGGCCTGTCAGTTGCACAGAATTCTGCCAATCGCACCAGGCGTAGAGTTGTTGGTCACTTATGTTAGATGCCAGTAGTGGCTGCCGGTCAGGACATTTGATCTGTGGGATGTACGTCTGCAGCCGCTGCTTATCAGATATCCCCTCGTATACCACTGATCATATAGTGGATGATTGGAGTTATAGTAGAACAGGGCATATGACCCCCCCCCCCTCCTGTATGTAATAAATGTGTTGTCCGTCACTGCAGCCACCGATTCTTCCCTGCCCCCGCACTGCACCTCCGGCATCATAGTCAGTGATGGGTAAATGCACCTGTCACAGAAGTAGAGGATGATGGGGGTTGTCTTCCCTATGTACAGGTCTCTAGTACACAACCCCCACCATCTAAATCAATCATTCTTGGTATCTATACCCAGGGGGCGGCTCTGGGACTGCTTAATACCGGAGCACACCTTTATCTTCAGGTAGCGGCAGATTACTACAGGACACGTCACTCCGTGTTTTAGGGGCGATGGTACCACTAGAATTGAATTTCTCTGGTTATAAGGGGTGGACAATATACGGAAGGGTCCCTTGAAAATAAGATGATAGCCGGTTGATTCCGAGCGATCAGATGTAACCTGGCAGTAAGTGTTTAATTCCTCTACAGCAATTGACATCAATAGACTGTCTGTAATGCTTGGGTCTTTCATAATCAGACGCTCTTGGTAGCCAGGATAAGAAAAACATGGCTGCTTTCTTCAATAAAAACAGCGCCACACCTGTCCACAGGTTTTATGTGGTATTGCAGCTCAGCGTCATTTACTTTAGGGAGTGAAGCTGCTATAAAAGCGCGACCAATGGACCAGTACAGTCCGTTATCATTTGGGGGGTAAAAACTTATTTTGATGGATCCGTTGTTCCCCAGTGCGGCGAGTTTTGTCCTAAAAGTGGCAGAATCTTAACTTTGCAGCAGCTGCTTTTTTTGGTTTTGTGGTCATTAATAGCGCTGGACATGAAGTATTTTGCACGGTTGTGAGCTGAGCCCACTGGCAATGGAGAGCATAATAGAAATCTGATGGAAAAAAGCGCAGATAGTGCTCTGTACCTCCATGCTTTTTACTGCAGCTCTGCTTTTTTTTTAGATTGGCTGCTGCATAGAATAAGCTGGAAGTTGCTGCAGAGATATCACTGTGCTGGAAATCAGCCGATAGATTATAAACTATATAAAGCTCCAGTGCCTTACAGAAGACCATCGGGTAATTTCTTTATATAGGGAGATCGGAGAGGGGAGTGACGCATGACTGCAGGATCCGACTACACAGGATTTGTTTGTTGTCTGTAACCATGGAGACACATAGGTCTGCCTAGGAGATTTTACAAAGCTGCTTCACTTTTGATTTTGATTATGACCTGCTCAGGCTAATAGACATCACAAATGGTATTCCCAGTCTTGGCAAAGTGCCATCAAGACATGTGCGGGTTCCACCTTGGCGCGGGCATGCGTTACATGGTCACTTCGCAGAGTGTTCGTACTGCTGTGGATTTTCGCAGATTTTTTACATTGACTTCGATAGGAAAGAAAAAAATCTAATCCCCCGCGAGCGATCTAGTGTTAGGGTCACGTGCTGCGGGTTTTGAATGACTAAAATTTTAGTTTTTAGTTTTTTTTCGTTTTTTGTAAGTGAAAACTGCAGGAAAATCCGTAAGATTCTGTGTGGCTCTTTTTTTGCCGATTTCCTGTGGAAAAAATTTTCGGCAATCCGCCACGTGCGGACTACAGGCCCTTTTATATGGGCCAATGATCAGGCAAACGCTCGTTCATCGGATGATCGTGTCCTTTTTGCAGCAGGAAATATTATGGTTGTCGTCAGCGCGTCCCCCTGTATAAACCTGCGCTGCCGACATGATGGAAATGTATGGGGACGAGCGCTCGTCAACATACGTAACCGTCATTATTCCCTGTGAAAGGAGCAAACGAGCGACGATCAAAGAGCTGCCTCGTTGATCGGCGCTCGTTGTTATGGCAAAAATTGGTTGGTCTAAAAGGACCTTTGTTCACATCTGCATTATTTTATTTATTTCTGTTCCCCTGACGGAACAGTAAAAAATAGTCCATTTCAGATCACATGACACAAACTGCGCTTGGCTTTCCGCTGTTTTAGCGGAAAAAATATTGCAGCATGCTGGGCTATTTTTTGGCATTTTTGACAATATCTGCGATGGAGCCTACAACCGTGTGAACAGAGCCTTAGCTTTAGGGTATGTTCACACGGCTTATTTTTGGCCGTTTTTTCTGGCCGTAAAGGGCTGAAAAGTCGGAAGCAGAACGCCTCAAAACATCTGCCCATTGATTGCAATGGGAAAACGGCATTCTGTTCCGACGGGCCGTTTTTTTATGTGGCCGTTTTGAAAAATGGCCGCGAAAAAGAAGTGCAGGTCACTTCTTGGGACGTTTTTGGAGCCGTTTTTCATTAACTCTATAGAAAACCGCTCCAAAAAAACAGCCGTTAAAAACGCAGCAAAAAACGTGAGTGGCTTAAAAAAAAAGCCTGAAAATCAGGAGGTGTCTTCCCTTGAAAACCGCTCCGTATTTTCAGACTTTTTGGTTACGCGTGTGAACATGGCCTTACTCTACTATTTGTGCCTCTAAAAGTTCAGGATATTTTTGTCTATCTCCAAATTCTTCAGCTTGTTCTGCAGATGTCGCCGCGGCGTGGGCAGGTGCAGGTTTTCTTGGCAGCAGCTATAACTCTCACACAACTTGCACACGACCGAGTTTGGGCCGTGAAAAACGGTCCGTGTGTCGGACGCGTTTCCTGGCCTGACCGCGGTCCAGGTGAACGGGACTCCTGGCGTCGTAGGCACTTTCATGATGCTTGGAGTCCCTGACGCCCCACGGAACTGTTCGGAACGGAATAAAATGATACGGTACGGAACAGCCGTTCTGTGGTGAGGCAGAAAACGTCTGATGCCGGGAGTCCCGTTCACCTGCACTGCGGTTGGGCCGGGAAATCCAGTTGACACTCGGACCGTTTTTCGCGGCCCGATCTCGGTCTTGTGCAAGAGGTGTCAGTCTATATTTACGTGGTAATGGCAGGAAAGTATCTGGAGTATCGCATTGATGAACCTGTCAGCCTCTCGCCGGCCGTAAATGGCTGATAACAGGGAACAATAGGTGACTTCACCTCCATTTGCTGCAATGTTGAATGCTGCAGATTTTTGAAAGAAACCCCCTGCTGGTCAATTTCTAAGTGTACGTTTTCCGCAGTGTGGATGAGATATTTTTTCAAATGCTGCTGCCGCGTGCCGATGCGGATTTTCTGTTTGCAGTTATAGACGCAAAATCTACAGCAAGTCCGCTACGTGTCAACATAACCTTGCAGTTAGGTGATTGGTTTTCATAATATGCTTCCTAAATCCCTGTTCACACTGTGACACATTACAGTACTGCTCCAGTAAGGGAGGGTTCAGATTCAGTGGAAAAAAATATGCAGTAGGTTTGTTGCGGATTTCATCCTTAGGCTATGTTCACACACAAACTCAAAAACGTCTGAAAATATAAAGCTGTTTTCAAGGGAAAACCGCTCCTGACTTTCAGACGTTTTCTAAGCCACTCGCGTATTTCGTGGCGTTTTTTACGGCCGTTTTCGGAGCTATTTTTCTATAGAGTCTATGAAAAACTGCTCCAAAAAAACGGCTCAACAAGTGACCTGCACTTCTTTTTCGCAGCCGTTTTTTACGTGGCCATTTTTCAAAACAGCCGCGTTAAAAAAAAACGGCCCGTCGAAACAGGACTCAGTTTTTCCCATTGAAATCAATGGGCAGATGTTTGGAGGCGTTCTGCTTCCGATTTTTTTATTTTTTTTCCTGCCGTTTTTGGGCGTTTACGGCCCGAAAAACGTCCGAAAATAGGCCGTGTGATCATACGCTTCACATCAAAAAGAGTAAAATCTGTTGCAAATCCACAACATATTTGTCACACGCAGCCGCCCCGTTAATACCTTGTGTTTTAATGAACCGCAGCAACTCCGCCACAAAGTGCAGACCACATAAAGTTAGAGCCGGGGCGCCGAGTGCTGAGGAGCAAGTGCAGAAAAGTCACCAACGCTCTGCTGACTCCATAACTGCAGAGTACAGACCTGCTCTGGTATTAACATCCACACAAAAACTGTGCCCGGGAGCTTCATGTCATGGGGACCGGGCAGCTGCATGCCAGCCTTACATTGCCAAACATCGGATGGACTGGTGTAAAGCCGCCGCCACTGGACTCTGGAGCTGTTCTATTACAAAGGGGGAACAACTCCATGTTATTACCTATGGATTTATAATGGGCTGTCATAAAAGCTTCTGTAGTGTAATGTGGAGGTGTCCCAATACTATTGTCCATATAGTGGATCTGTACGTTCCTCATTCACTCCTATGTAGACCATTTCACAGCTCTTCGCACCGCTGCCGACCATTGGCTGAGTAAGGAGCTTTCTCATTGGCTCTCCTGCTCAGGCGCCTCGTGTCCTCGTCTCCATACTAAAAGACGTATTTAAGGATGGCTTATGCAATTAAAAACTGAAGGCGCTTTTACGTGGGCCAATGATCGGGCAAACGCTCGTTCATCGGGTGATTGGATCGTTTTATGCAGCGTTAAATATCATTGCCGGCAGCGCATCTTTATGTGTAAACAAGGAGACGCGCTGCCGGCATGTTGGAAATGCACGGAAACCGGCGATCGATCGTAGTAATGATCGCTTATCCCCGGACATAACCAGTTACGAGTTTTTTGACGCGGAAACTGCTCCACAAAACTTGCCGAAAATGCCTCCCATTGATTTAAATGGGAGGCGGGGGCGGTTTTCTCTCGCGAGCGGTAAAACGAAGAAGGGACATGCCCTATCTTCGCGCGATTACGCCTCTGACCTCCCATTGACATCAATGGGAGGCAGAGAAAGCGTATTTCGCAGCATTTTATGCCCGCGGCGCTCAATGGGCGAAAAACGCAGCGAAAATCGGCGTACAGGGAGAGCAAAATCTGCCTCAGACTTCCAGACGGAATTTTGAGGCAGATTTTCCGCCTGCAAAAAACTCCGTGTGAACCCGGCCTTACTCTGCTGGAAAATACTGAGCCCGACCTCTGTGCGCAGGGGATTTGGAGCTCTGTACCAGAAAAAATGTACTTAGACTGCTATAAAGAAATACGAAGTCCTTAATCAGGACAGAATTTTGGACCATAAACGTCACGGGGTTAATAAATGTTGGGCATTGGCTGTACAGCTGCTGCCTCTGCGGAGGGGACCGCCGCGGCTGCATCCAGTATTGCTGCGCTCCTTCCTATCACATATTTCATGCACCGGTTATTTCCGGATGCCGCGGTTATTCACGCCATGCGGTCTTTTTATATTCTCTCGTATCTGTCAAAACTCTCTGTTCGTTCAGACCTTTTCTCTCCGGGCGCCGCGCTCTGACTCCCGTACAATCCTTACAGATCATTTTATCCGCCGCCCACATAGGAGAATACTCTGATGTTATTATATTTACTAATTAAGTCTTCTGCTTCCAGGGATTGCGTTACCCTCGAGAGAAACCGCCGTTACCGTCTGCAAGAGTTAATAGCTTCAAGTATTCCATAGGGAATCTTCTAAATTAAAACGTAATGAATTTGCTGCCGTCCCTCCCGGCCCGTAGCGTTACACGATCAGCGCAGGGGGCGTTGGCCAATATTCAGTGATTTCCTAATGATCCTCCTGGACCTCAGTGGTGTCCTCCGCAGGCCTGAAGCCAATCTGTTGCAAACTACAACTCCCAGCATGCCCTAGTAGCCACATGTTGGAGACCACTGACTGATTTACAACCACCAAACCCTGGGGGAACCCTCTTCTTCCTGTATGGGTGTATAACTCTTCTCTATATCGCCAACCCACCTGTAAATGTTTAATCTCTTGCTGCCGTCTTCTGGGGAGCGCTGCCATAGAGCCAAGGCAATGCTGACCGTTGTATGTAAGGCTGTGTATACGCGGCTGTACGATGTCAGGGCAGCTGCCAGGCACCAAACGTGTTTGGGTGACTTCTATCTCTAGTGTAAGGCGGGGGGCGCTGTGTCTATGGTTAATGTTCCCGTTCACTTGACTGGGACAGTCGCAGTTTTTTCTGCAATAAATCTGCCATTTGTGACCAACCCTTAAAGGGAACCTGTCACCAGCATTTCACCTATTGAACTCTCCTCACTCCTCGCTGGCCGCTGCTGTCAAAAGTTTATTGGCGTTCTCCCTGCTCCTAAACTCCTCCTCCGACCATAGATAACGGTCTGCAAACATTTTGCGCCTTTTATGGTAATAATCCACTAGTCTCGTTCGTTCCTCTTATGCCCACCCACCGCCAAAATCTCGCGCGTGAGCCTGTCATGTATGGTTCGACACCATTTCCTAATTCGTCCGGGCCTCAAATCTAGTTACTGCGCATGCGCCGCTATGGTGTCCCGTTGTGCGCACGCCCCAGAACAGGACATTGATGAGCGGGACTTTGTGTGTGCTGGGGGAGGTGAGGAGCTGTCAATCAAAAGTAAAGAGGCGGGGTTAACTCGGAAAGGCTTGAATGAAGATATGACACTTATGCTGATTAGCATAAAATGACTGTCCGCTGAACCTGCTGATTTCAGCAGGATCGGCCAACCTTCTAATGTGTATGGGGGTGTCCCTACTCCCGCAACGGCAGATGCAGGGGAAAGAAGGATCAGACCGGCTGCATTGCATCGTGCCCGATCCTTTGTTTTTTGTGCAGGAGATAAGTGGCTGCCAGAGGAGAAAAGCCACCGCCTCTCTATACTAAAAAGGGGGGGGGGGGTCAGGAGCAATAGCTGTTGGCCAAAATGCGTTTGGCCAACTACCGTCTAAAAGGGGTTTTCCACCTTCTGACACATGATGACCTATCCACCGGATAGATCATCAGTACATGATCTGTGGGGGTCAGACACCCACTCCCCGCACTGATCAGCTGGTCCGGTGCCTCTGTGCACCGGACGAACATTACGGAAGCGGTTGGCTCCGGCGACGGGATAGCGGCTGAGCTGCAGGACTGTTCAAGTGAATAGGAGCGGACCTGCATTTCTGCAGCGCGGCCGCTATGCAATGTACGGAGCCATCTGCTTCCGCCTCCGTACGTAGCATTATGTGCCATAACATCTGGTGCTCGCAGGCCACCGACGCGGCTTAACGGTGATATAACACCCACACCGATGATGTACTGATGATCTATCCGGTGGATAGGTCATCAGTTGTCAGAAAGTGGAAAACCCCTTTAAGTGTATGGCCACCATTTACTTCTCTAAGCTGCAGACTTCTGGTTTTAGAGCATTTTTAAGGAGTACCCCTCCCCCAACCTCATCAGCTGCGCGTATGTCTTGTTCCGATCACGCAGACGATGTTTGGCGTGTTATTTTACTTTTCTGCACCTGAAATATTTATATAAAGTGCTGTTTAAAGTTTGATCAGAGTAAGGCGCGTGTTTGCTGCCCTAGATCTGTCAGCCTCAATATGCCGCTCGTCCTCATAGGCTTTCATGCTTCCTTCAATAAGATTTTCTCTTTTCCTTTTTAAATGGTGACCCATTAATTGGGATTTGTGCTCCGTGATGCTGACATGTCGGCTTGTATTACAGGGGACTCGCTCGCGTTTTATTCCCATATGTTGCGCCGGAAGTGACGAGAACCGGAGCACAATAGGTTCGTTCCTCTGCTGCAGTAATCTCTAACCTGTGGCTCTCCATCTGCGGGTTAAACTACGACTCCCAGCATGCTGGTTGTTGTATTTTACAGGTTGGAAATTAATTCATCGGGTGTTTCTATTCACGACAGCAAGCAGAGATCTTGAAATGGGTGAGGAACTGAAACACAAAGTATTAGAAAGTTGCAGATTTTTTCTAAAATATATATATATCTATACACAAGGTTTGATCTGTAGTCTTCGGTTCCACGGCGACTTTCGATCACCGTACAATAGGGAAGCGTTGAGGTTGCACGGTGTAGCCGTAACCAAAATTAGCTGCAGAGCCCTAACCTAATTGAGAACTCCGGAAACCCCCTTTAAAAAAAAAACCTTCTCAGTGTCCAGTTCTTAATTCGTCCTCGAGTGGTTAAACTTTGGTGAACAACCAATATGGCCGCCATTAGAGCTCCCACTGGGGTTGTCGCCCAACTAAATGAAGTCTCCATAGCTGGTATTAAATGTCTAAAGCTCAGCCCAGCTACAAGAGGGAGAAGTCATGAGCAGGACTGGCTGATACAGGAGGAAAATAGCACACGTGATAAAACAAAGGCGTCAGCAAGTCGGAGCTTGAGCAGTGGGTTTGTGTTTAGTCTTTGGGTTGTTCTGCATTCAGATGCCCAATGTGGTATCAATATTGGGGCATGACGTCGATCTCCTAAGCCTTGTACCTGGTATTACCGGGGGGCATCTCACTCATTTCTTCTCTTGTTTTTCTAGGTAATACCCCGCTACACCTGGCAGTGATGTTGGGTCATAAAGGTACGTGCAAGTATCACTAGAGCCTTCCTCTAAATGCTATAAATCCTTGTGCATTGCGTGTCTTCTCTAGTTCAGTGGCTTCATCCCGTGACTCCGGCTGGTGCAAAACTACAAGTTCCAGCATGCCCTCGGAGTCTGATTTGCAACATCTGGAGAGCCACAGGTTGGAGACTATTCTGGGGTAAAGAAGCTTTATATGGCACGGAGCATCCCAAACCTCACTAGCGAGTCCGTGCCACCCCCAATGTCCGCCCCAGTGCCCTCCGTATCAGCCGTGGTGCCCTTAAACCAGCCACAGCCTCTCCTTTACGTTCCAATACTCCCCGCGCCAATCTGCAAAGATCAATGTCTTCCTGGAGGAGCGATCTGGAGCCGGAGAGTCTCGTACTGGGAAATTGGGTCTGTCCTGTTGACTCCAGGACATTTGGGAGGTGCGACACCTCATAAAAAAAAAAACTGGGGGATGAGGAGCAAATAGAACTTCCTGTGACTTCTACAAATAGTGGTCACCCAGACAGGAAGTCAAGGGGTTGCTGGGACACAGAGTATATTAATTGGGGGGCGGAAGAACAGAAAATTAGTCCAGGTATATTAAAGGGTAACTAAACTTTTTAAAAAAACGTTGACATGTCATAGTCACATGGCAGAAGTTTTGATCGGTGGGGGACCGAGCAGCGAGACCTCCACCGATCGCTAAAACGAAGCAGCAGAAGCTCTCAGGTGAGCGATGTGCTGCTTTTATTTCTGATCGGCGTTCCTGGGAAAGCAGAGGGAGCGGTCTACGGACTCCTAGACTTTCTGTTGAGCCCGTACACGGCTCCGAGGAACGCCGGTCACAAACTAAGTGGCACAGCGCTCACCCAGGTGCTTCTGCCGCTTCGTTTTAGAGATCGGTGGGGGTCTCACTTCTCTGACCCCCACCGATCAAAATGTAGAAATTGTTGAAGAAAAAGGATTCAATTCTCCGGCGCTGTCCAGGGTTATTGAATTGGGGAAATCAATCCAAGGTTGGAGGTGTCGCATAAGATGTATTCTTTATCCGTATAAAACCTACAAGTTACGAGATCGGACCGATCTCTTCATCAGGCGAGAAACACCTGTAGTTATACTGCTAAAGTGAAAGTAAACATCATTGGGGTCAGAGGTTAAGAGGATTAAAAGAATTCGTTAATCCCGCTGGGTGTTTGTGTTTTTCTTGCCTGATGGGATCGGTCTGATCTCGTAACGCGAAGCTTTTATACTGAGAAAATATATCTTATGTTTCTTGCACACGACCATTGTGCGACTCGGGCCGTTTTTGACGGCATCCGATAGTCTTCACGGACCCATTCACTTTAGCGGGTGAATCGGGTCCGAGTCTCCGATCCGAGGAAAGATAGAACGTGTCCGATCTTTCCTCAGATCACTGACGGGACTCGGTCGTGTGCATGAGGCGTTATTCTACACCTCCGACCTTGGTTTCATTTCCCTAATTCAATAATGGACAGCGCTGGAGAATTTAATCCTTAGGGTATGTTCACACGGCAAACCTAAAACGGCTGTAAAATACGGAGCTGTTTGCAAAGGAAAACCGCCTCTGATTTTCAGCTGTTTTTTAAGCATCGAGCGTTTTTTACGGCCGTTTTTGGAGCTGTTTTTCTATTGACCCAATATAAAACAGCTCAAGAAGTGACATGCACTTCTTTTTTTTTTTACTAAGGGGGGGCTTTTTTACGCGCCGTTTTTACAAACCGGGTGTAAAAAAAAAATACCCTGGGGAACGAAACACTGCTTTTCCCATTTGAATTCAATGGGCAGATGTTTGGAAGCGTTCAGCCCCCGTATATTCGGCCGTGTGAACAGACCCTTTTTCTTCAACAATTTCTACATTATGAGAGTCCTGACGGCCCCCCGCACGGATTTACCAGCCGCAGTCTTTTCACACCTTACACAGCACAATACCAGCAGGTAGGCAGAACCGCTTACCCCTGACCCTTTGGAACCACAAACAAGAGATGATGCGCGATGTGCGCCCGGCGTTCTTTGTTTTGGCTCCTTTTCTTGTAGATAACTAGCAAAATGTACGACATGTCAAGAGTTTTTTTAATAGTTTAGTTGCACTTTAGAGGTATGAATGAGGCTTTGAGCTTTCTATAAACCAGGACGTGGCACCGGGGTCTCGTGTTTCCGCAGTATATGTGGGTGCCGTATAGATGATGTGTAATAAATGTGATCAGATGAGGCAGGAATAGTGGAATATATTAATATAAGGTTTAAACCAGATCAGAGCGGAGGAGATTTATGAAAACTTGTTCACAGTATAAGTGGAGATGGTTTCTATAGGCGATTATCAGGTCGCTGCTTTCTTTTCCCAAAAAGGCCTCTAAAAAATAAAAGATGGAATCTGATTGGTTGCTGTGGGAAACTACTCCAGTTTTCATAAATCTTCCCAAGAGACTGACCCCCATTCTCCGACCTAGAGGCAAGTAGTGTGTGGCCGGGGGATCTGCTGGGCGATCCTTCCCCCTGCACAGATCACTGCAGACAGGGCACTAGTTCCTCTTCGGTGAGCGCAGACTTTACCCCTCGCTTTATAGACGGTGGCGTTTTACTGCACAAAATCTGAATGGATGACATGTTAACTTCTGTGACGGCCTCACGTCCGTGACATTGTGATCATAGAAATTCCTGAGCGGATGACGAGCCACAGAATAGCCGAGAGTGGCCACACACACTAGATCATAGACGGCGGGACCGGCCTTCCATCCCTCCTGCACAAACTCCAGCTGTGTGTGCGCTCCGTGATTACAGCACGCACGGGCCGTAGAGCGTCATCCACCAGCCGTCCGCAATCAGGGACCGCGTACACACAAGATGTGCATTCATTTCAATCAGACTGGACCGCAAATGCCGACCGTGTAATGACTTGGCCTATAGGAAGACATGTTTGGGGGAGTCGGGAGGAATAAACGTAGTCACTGCAATGCAGAATTTGGTTGATGCTTTTTCAACTCTGCAATAATCCGCAGCATCTAACATGCGACTCCTGCACCGTAGAGCGGCACCGCGCCCTTCGCCACTCTATAGAAACCTAATCGCCCAAAGATCCTGTCCAGAACCCATTTCATGAGAGCGTGGTAGAGAGCTGTGGCCATTCCTTTTTGAGCCTGGTATTTCCAGTGCTGGCAGCCAGGGGGCGCACTACCCTGCCCATGGAGATGTAATTACTCCAGCTTTCACAGATGATGCCACGTTTGCCGTTATTCAGTCTCAGACAAGGTTATTGGGGTTTTAGTGTCGTTTTAATTTTTATTTTTAAATATTTTTTCATATAGGTCCAAAGATGTTCTGCATCATTTCATAAAAAATCTTTATAATGGCTGAAACGTGGCGTTAATGGGGTATTCCCCGATCATATTGCTAGGACATGCATCACTTCGCCATCGGTGGGGGTCTGGCTACCGGGGCACCTACCGATCTTAAGAGAAAAGTAGTCCGTCTCTATCTTCTCCGTTTTTCTGTTTGTTTTGCAGAATGTGCTCATCTTCTATTGGCGCACAATTCTCCTGTAAAAGTGAAGAACGCGCAGGGTTGGAGCCCGCTGGCGGAGGCAATCAGCTATGGAGACAGACAGATGAGTAAGCAGCTTCCCCCATGTGTGATCCTTGCAGGGCGTCCGTCGCCTCCTCGTTGCTTGACAATAAGGACGAGAGACAAGTGGACGACTCAGATCTTGGCTGATGTTTATGGCCTTGTAAATGCTGAGCGTGAAATACTGACAACGTGTCAAGCATCTTTCTGCTGCCCCAGGCACATCAGGACAACATAGCGGTTTCTTATAAAACAGCACCACACCTGTCCACAGGTTGTGTGCGGTATTGCCGCTTGGCCCTATTCACTTCAATGGAGATGAGCTGCAATACCCGACTCGGCCCATGAACAGGTGTGGTGCTGTTTTTGGAAGATTCAAAGGCATTTTAGATATGTAACATTACCTGCAAATACTGATTGGCGGCAGATGGTAGAAGAGCATGGCATATATGGCAGCCCACTCCCTCCCCCCTGGGCAACTCGGCAGCATCTATTGGGTTAAATATTACAACTTTCACATGTGCTGAGATCTAGTGGCCAGACTCTTTACAGCCTACAGTGAAAATCAATGTTACAACTTCTTTATCACCAGTAGGTAGAGGATTATTGAATGTCAGGTCTATTGTACTGCTTCAGGGAAGACCCAAAAGGAAGAGTGTGGAGGCCAGACACAGAGCAGAGTGATGTCATTGTGGGGGGGGTTATCTGGGGAAAACTGGTGATGTCACGAAGGGGAGGATAATCTGGGGAGGACTGGTGATGTCACGAAGGGGAGGATAATCTGGGGAGGACTGGTGATGTCACGAAGGGGAGGATAATCTGGGGAGGACTGGGGATGTCACGAAGGGGAGGATAATCTGGGGAGGACTGGTGATGTCACGAGGGGGAGGATAATCTGGGGAGGACTGGGGATGTCACGAAGGGAAGGATATGTGTATCTGGTGATATCACAGTTGGGGTGGGTTTTTCTGTGGATGACTGATGTCACTGAGGGGGACTTATATGGTGGGCTGGTGATGTCACCAAAGAAGAGGATAATCTTGGGAGGACTTGTTATGTCACTATTAGGCTACATGCACACGTCGCGTATTTTGCGGTGGAAAATACGCAGCAAAACTGCAGGAAACCGCAGGAAAAAAAACCCATTTTTTTTAATGCATTTTTCAGAGCGGTTTTATGTTTTGCTGCGTAAATAGCTGCAGTATTTCTTAGAACTACAAGGATAGAATTTGCAAGCGGAATTGCGAGATAAATTGACATGCTGCGGTTTCGAACATACGCACCGAGGGTCAATTTACGTCCCGAAAAATACCGCAGCGTGGACATGAGATTACCTGGAATCCCATAGACTTTGCTTGTACTGTATTACGCTGCCCTTTTTTCCAAAAGCGAATACGCTTGGCAAAACCGCACGTAATATGCAACGTGTGCATACGGCCTTAGGGGAGGGGTTATCTGGGAGGGCTGGCGATGTTGCCGCTCACCTCCTGTTTCCGGCTTTGACTGTAAATCCTTCCCCATCTGCTGGGAATAGAGTGCGGTGTTAAAGAAAAAAAAAAGATCTAAGCACAAATACCAGTTGGTTCTAGATCTACTCACATACTTTTGGGGATGGTGTTCCTTTAAATAAAATGAAAAAAAAAAAAAAAATTTGGTGTTAATAAACCAGCTCAAAGCTGTAATCAAACTTAACTCCCCATGACTAACGTTACACGCCTGCATTAACCTATAAAATCCTGGCTGACGTGCAGTCTCCGCATGTGTTAATATTTCAGTCACGGCGTTATTGAGAAAGCTGAAGCAGCAATCCAGGGAAAGTGTGGAGGAAAAGAGACCTCGTCTGCTGAATGCCCTTAAAGAGGTAACGTGCACATTATGGACCAATCACAATGCGCTGTCATCTTATTCTGTCTCTCTTTATGGCGTGTGAGTAGTTTGTAGTATAAGCTCTGCCCTGTGTATTTACAGCTCGGAGACTTCTACCTGGAACTTCACTGGGATTTTCAAAGTTGGGGTAAGTAGTTCCTGGGAGCAGCCCCTCCACTTTGAGCCCTTGGGCCTCATGCAAAAATGCGGATGTATTGCGGACCCGTCTATGGGCCCATGCACGCGACTGTGGTTTACATGGATTGTGTGGGGGGCCACAATTGCGGACCCTAAAAACTCAGGACAAGTCATTTTGCTGTCCACTCCCATTGAAATACATGCACATCTTCTGTGTGCACGGCCTGTGATTGCGGACAGACCGCGGATGACACTCCACGGCCGGCCGTCCGTGCCTTAATGGCGGACCGTGCGCGTCTCTTGCTCTGGAGGACCCAGCGTGTCCAATCATTACACAGACCGCCTATTGATTTCAGTAGGCACTGTGTAATGCTTCATTCCCCCTGTGGTGGCGCTAAGGAGAAATTAAATACTTGCTACTGTGAACCCCCTTTGATTAAAGCTGATCGCTGCAGACTCCAACACCCTGTGATCAGCTTGAGGGAAGTCTTCTAACAAAAAGGGAATATCCAAATCGGAGAACCCCTTTAATGATCCCAATGATTTTCCACGGATTGTCACAGGCCTCTTGTAGTGGATGTCCCTTTAACGACCAGCATACCTACAATGAAAATCATCAGTACATTGATCGGGCTGATCGCTGGTTTGCGGTTACTGGCACCTGGATGGGTGTTACCATCTTTTTGTCCTTACAGGAGGTACAACGTATATATCTGTATTTCTGATTGGACTATGATGTGATTACATGGCGTGTGTTTCCCTCCCATCCAGTGCCTTTACTGTCCCGTATTCTGCCTTCTGATGCGTGCAAGATCTATAAACAAGGTATTAACATCAGGTGTGTGTCCAACTCTTCTACCTGGATTTCGGGAGGTATTTGCAGCACTTCTTATAGTTTTCCTCTCCGTTTAGGACTTTGTAACATTTTCGATGGTAACATCTAGTTATTTCTGAATTTTCTGTGCATTGGCCTATTCACTGTGGAGCCCATTACTGTACCTGATGAAGGCGGCCATAGAGGGGGTTCTGGTTTATAGGTGGATGCTTTAGATTTCCTTGGAACCAGTGTCTTTGTCTATTTGGTCACTTTATTAAAGGGGCATATGGACTTCATAGAAAGGGTCACTAGCTTGAGATCCTACTCTGAGCCAGAAGGGGGAGCTGCTAAGTAAGTGCGGCACCTGCTCTAGGGGGCCCGTCCAAAGTTCTTGACGTAGTTCAGATGGAGTGTAAAGTTCTCGCAGTTTCTGTAGTAAGTAAGACTTTCTCCTTTTCCAGGCTTGACACTACTCTCATAGACTTCACAGACATGAAGTGCCAACGAGGAGACCTCAGCTTTATCTTTAATGGAGACGCTATACCCTCCGAGTCATTCGTAGTCTTAGACAATGAGCAGAAGGTCTACCAGAGAATACATCACGAGGTGAGTGACCGCTCTGATAACACGCTGGGGTGCAGCCATGTGCCCTTACCTGACTTTTTAGGTTCCATGTCCCCCTACTCCCCACCAAGTCCTAGTTTTTGACATCTTATGTCTGGGCTGTCATGTTTTTCATTGAACTCCCTTTAGACTTTTGCAAAGAGCTCTCTGCTTTAGTTAAATGGGATTCCACTTTAAAAATTAAAATCTACTAATGTTTAATTTGAATGGCCTTGAATTTATGTGGTTTTTCTACCGTGTCAAAAATGCGGCGTTTTATTATAAAAATGGGATTACCATGATAGCGGCAAAAACCACTTGATGCAAAGCTGGGTGATGGCTCTTAGGCGTGTGCCTACACCTTCTGACACTGTCAGCACTGATTGGATAGTGTCAGACGGTGTAGGGAACACACCCTATTGACAAGGGAATGGTAACCCCCAGTTTTCAATATTTTCATAAATCTCCAGTAGGAATAATAGAGGAATAGTGCAATGCAGTGCTATAAGAAAAGATGGTCCCAAATTATTCATAGGGAATAGAAGTATTTACTAAAACATGTCAGGACAGCTCCTCTATACTACACCACACAGGAGAGCTGACAGATCCTCTATACTACACCACACAGGAGAGCTGACAGATCCTCTATACTACACTACACAGGAGTGCTGACAGCTCCTCTATACTACACTACACAGGAGTGCTGACAGCTCCTCTATACTACACCACACAGGAGAACTGACAGCTCCTCTATACTACACCACACAGGAGAACTGACAGATCCTATATACTACACCACACAGGAGAGCTGACAGCTCCTCTATACTACACCACACAGGAGAACTGACAGATCCTCTATACTACACTACACAGGAGAACTGACAGCTCCTCTATACTACACCACACAGGAGAACTGACAGCTCCTCTATACTACACCACACAGGAGAACTGACAGCTCCTCTATACTACACCACACAGGAGAGCTGACAGCTCCTCTATACTACACCACACAGGAGAGCTGACAGCTCCTCTATACTACACCACACAGGAGAGCTGACAGATCCTCTATACTACATCACACAGGAGAGCTGCCAGCTCCTCTATACTACACTACACAGGAGAGCTGACCGCTCCTCTATACTACACTACACAGGAGAGCTGACCGCTCCTCTATACTACACCACACAGGAGAGCTGACAGATCCTCTATACTACACTACACAGGAGAGCTGACAGTTCCTCTATACTACACTACACAGGAGAGCTGACCGCTCCTCTATACTACACTACACAGGAGTGCTGACAGCTCCTCCTATACTACACCACACAGGAGAGCTGACAGATCCTCTATACTACACCACACAGGAGAGCTGACAGATCCTCTATACTACACCACACAGGAAAGCTGACAGCTCCTCTATACTACACTACACAGGAGAACTGACAGCTCCTCTATACTACACCACACAGGAGAGCTGACAGATCCTCTATACTACACCACACAGGAGAGCCGACAGCTCCTCTATACTACACTACACCACACAGGAGAGCCGACAGCTCCTCTATACTACACCACACAGGAGAGCCGACAGCTCCTCTATACCACACCACACAGGAGAGCCGACAGCTCCTCTATACTACACCACACAGGAGAGCTGACAGCTCCTCTATACTACACCACACAGGAGAGCTGACAGCTCCTCTATACTACACCACACAGGAGAGCTGACAGCTCCTCTATACTACACCACACAGGAGAGCTGACAGCTCCTCTATACTACACCACACAGGAGAGCTGACAGCTCCTCTATACTACACCACACAGGAGAGCTGACAGCTCCTCTATACTGCACCACACAGGAGAGCTGACAGCTCCTCTATACTACACCACACAGGAGAGCTGACAGCTCCTCTATACTACACCACACAGGAGAGCTGACAGCTCCTCTATACTACACCACACAGGAGCGCTGACAGATCCTCTTTAACGGGATCATATCTTGAAAGACGCGGTTGCTGCATTTTCCTCTGTGTATTTGTATTGTTCTGTATATGGTGAATAGTGTAAGGCCTGGATGCTGGATCCTGTATAAATCAGATTGTGTTCTTGGCTGTATTCCACACAGGTGGCTCAGTTTATTGGCCTTCGCTCTCCTATCTTCCCTAGGTTTACAATGTGTGTTCCTCTATTGTTGGTGGTAATTGCTCTAAAGTTCATTATGTTCAATTGTTTCCAGGAATCTGAAATGGAGACGGAAGAGGAAGTGGATATTTTAATGAGTAGCGACATATATTCTGCAACCTTGTCAACAAAATCAATCACATTTTCACGGGCCCAAACTGGCTGGCTTTTCAGGGAAGATAAAACGGTATGTGGGCGCTCCTCTGTGACCAAACCTGAGTGACATATAAAGGGTTGAGTTGTCTTTTATAAGTATTGCTGTGTCATCCGTCTCCAGCAGAAAGTCTCTACAGAATATTAATAGAATCACGTGATGCATGTGACTCGCTGCCAAGATGTCCACCATGTGCTGCTTTAACCCCTTAATGACCAGCCTATTTTGGACCTTAATGACCAAGCTATTTTTTACGTATTTCCATCGTCGCATTCCAAGAGCTATACACTTTTTATTTTTGCGTCGACATAGCCGTATAAGGTCTTTTTTTTTGCGGGACAAGTATTTTTTAATAGCACCATTTTTAGGTACATATTATTTATAGATTAACTTTTATTAACTTTTTTTTGGGGGGGGGGAATAGAAAAAAAATCTGAAATTTTGCCACTCTTTTTTGCGTCCTAAATCTACGCCGTTTACCGTGTGGTATAAATAACACAATAACTTTATTCAGCGGGTTGTTACGATTGCAACGTTACCAAATTTGTATCGTTTTTGTATGTTTTACTACTTTTACACCGTAAAAACACTTTTTTCTTTCTAAATTTGTTTTTGTGCCTCCATGTTTGAAAAGCCGTAACGTTTTTATTTTTTCGCCGATGCAGTTGTATGAGGGCTTTTTTTTTGCGGGACGACTTGTAGTTTTTATTGGTACCATTTTGGAGTAGATGCGACAGCTCCCTGCTCTGTTTACTTTATCCTGATGCCGCGACATAAAAAGTCTATGGCATCGGAATAAGGCCCGTTAGTGACTGACGTAGAAACACAATGGGCCGGTCACTAACGGGTTAAAGGGGTTATTTGATTTAGAATACATTACCAAAAACCCTTGTAGTTAATAGAGGAAGCTGCTTCATTCTGGAAGCTCCTCTATAAGCCTGAGTGAGGTTCGCTATTAGGGAGCATCTCTCTGGAGGACCCAAAACATCCGTGCATTACACAGACAGACTATTGATTTAAATGAGCAGTGTGTAATACTTCATTTCCCCTGCGGTGGTGCTGCAGGGAAATTAAACCTTGGCTACGGGGTTCTCCCACTGATTGCCTGGGATCGATACCAGGATCTTAAAAGCTGGATTTCTCTTTATCTGAAATTACAAATTCCTGTGTGATAAGCCGCCCCAGATGTGTGGCAGCTGCTTATCTCCCCTTTTCTAATGTGAGTTGACCAAACCTACATGCTGGTTATGTAACCTCTGGGATCTACTGGGTGCAATTAGGCCTACCAAATGTCACCACCTGATTGTGGAGGCTGGCAAAGGTCAGATGTCTGTTTCCCACCCCCAGGACTTCTCTTAAGAAGGGTAAATGAGGACAAGAAATGGTGACATGGGAGCCTCTTGACCTACATGTTGGTGTAGAACAGGATTAGAAACAAGATGGCATCGGCTTACATGAGCTGGAGCTTGGCCTATTTTCCCTGTTCTTAGTCTGCATTATTTCCTCCATGTGAATTCCTATCCTTAAACCCTCTGTTCTACTGTTGGCTGCTACTCTGCCTACATGTTGCTTTGCGCCGGTGCACTAGACCTACTGAAAACACAGCAAGTCTTTGGGCTTTACACACTACGATTCTGCACTTGGGCTCTAATGATTTTGATGATTGTCTAGAATTGTATCCAGAATGTCAGACGGCAATAATTCACCTGCAATGCAAATCGATGGAAATTTTCCACAGATGTGCGTGTATATTGGGCTCTGTCCACACGTCTGTCTGTTTCTTCAATCAGGCTTCAGTTGCTTTTTGATGGTCAGAATAGCATAGCATACTGCAGTACTGTATCCAGCATAAAAACTGATACCTGACTGATCCTAAATAAGTCAATGGAGAAAAAAATGGATCAGTCCTATCCGCCACGGCTCCGGTAAAAAGAGAAATCGTGACGCAAGTGTGAACAGAGCCTAATACTTGTATAAATGGCGCATTCCGTCCATGGGTTATACAAAGATGAACGGCTCTACATGGGGTCCGCACATCCATCCTCCAGCAAAAACAGATGTTACAGGTCTTTTCTGTCTTTCGGGGAAGTTCCTCAGAGGCGGAAAAAAAAATGGTTGTGAAAGAATGAGCAGGAGGGTATTACGCTGTATGGGTGGAGGAGCACAGTGCGCCTGACCCTGTGGGGGTGGGGGCAAGCGCTTTGCATCTAGCTCTGTATATGGGGGGGAGCGAATTTCAACTGGCACTGTATATGGGGCGGGGGAGTGAATTTCAACTGGCACTGTATATGGGGGAGGAGTGAATTGCAACTGGCACTGTTTATGGGGGGAGTGAATTGCAACTGGCACTGTATATGGGGGGGAGTGAATTGCAACTGGCACTGTATAGGGGAGGAGTGAATTGCAACTGGCACTGTATATGGGGGGGGAGTGAATTGCAACTGGCACTGTATACGGGAGGCATACATTGTGGCTTGCACATCTCCGCTCCATACTGATGAAGACGCTTCATTACACTTGGTTGATAACACAGATATACATATCCAATTAGACTCCCTTTACCCCCAATAAAAAAATTGTAATTGTCTTATTCTCTCTCCAGGAACGCGTGGGAAACTTTTTAGCAGACTTCTACTTAGTGAATGGGTTAATATTGGAATCTCGAAAAAGAAGAGAACATCTCAGTGAAGAGGACATCCTGCGAAATAAAGCCATCATGGAGAGCCTGAGTAAAGGGGGGAACTTGATGGAACAAAATTTTGAGGTTCGACACCAAACTGCTCCCCGGCAACCAATTCCCCCGATCCCGAACATGTAGATTCCTATGTATCTGGTGAATTATGTCAGTTCCATATCAGGGGACTAGGATAACATAAGGAAAGATGTTTGTTTATAGCCGTGTTTGTACAGATGTAGCAGAGACAAGTCAGTCATGGTGCGAGTCACAATACTACACCACGGTATCTGTTAAATATGATGTCATCACAGTGCACCTCTGACCTATGTTCTCATTGCAGCCTGTGAGGAGACAGTCACTGACCCAGCCTTCTCCCAACACCATTACGTGGGAAGAGTACATGTCCGCCGAAAACGGCAAGTAAGTATTTAACAGATTGTTTGTAATGTATATACCCGGGGGCGAGCACAATCATGCCACAGCTATAATATATCACATGTAAGCCACACCCCCTATTCTGGCCACACCTCCAAACCCCAGCTATAATCTCAAAGTAATCCTGCGTCCTCAGGCTCCCATAAATTGTTCCAGAAAGCAGTGCTTACAGCAGACCACCCCACACTAGGTCCACACAATGTGGGGGTGGGGGATTCTCTCGACATCCTACATATGCTCACCCCGTACAGGTGGAGTATGTCTGACTTTCTCCATTGATTTCCATGCGAGTTACGGAAACAGCCGAGCATAGAACAGAATGTGCACGGCCACCTTCATTCTCCGCCTGGGTGCTGTGCCCGCCTCACGGGATGGGGCACTGGGGATAGGTGGCATCCCCCGCCTGTCAGACCGTTATTGGATATCCTGTAGATATGACCTAAATCTCTGATAGGAATACCCCTTTAAGATTCCATTCCTGGGTTTGGTTTAAAAACTTCAGCAGTAAAGTGTGAAATTTCCGTCGTGTTGCGGTATTACAAGGCCATTGATGTAACCTCTTAAAGCATTTGCTCCAGGATCATTTCCTTTACTTCTTGGTCCTAGAGCTCCACATGTTGGACGGGAACTCTTCTGCAAAGAGAACAAGAAAACCTTCAAAGCAACAATTGCCGTGAGCCAGGATTTCCCTCTAGGAATCGAATCGTAAGTTTCCGCCTGCAGGGTTGTGTTTCTAGATCTATGGAGAAGCGCGAGGCTGGAGCTGCGCACTCTGCTACATCTATCATTCCTAACCAGTGAGATTTGTGTGCAACCGAGTGAGCGGAGCTGTGTTGCAACTCTGACACTACACATGGGAAGGAGGACGGGCGGTGCGTTTTGTTTGTAGCCTCTTATTCTAGGTGTTGGTGAGGTCCCGGCTGTTCTGTATTATATCATGACGGCGTGAAACCGGCTTAAAAATGGAGGAGCTGCCAATGACTATGAAATAGAAGTTGGACTCCTATTGGTTTATTATGTTTTACATGTCGGCCGTATCTTATCCAGGGTCATGTGATCACATGTTGTCTTTGTCTTCCAGATTGCTGAATGTCCTGGAGGTAATTGCACCGTTCAAGCACTTTAATAAACTTCGAGAATTTGTACAGATGAAGCTTCCCCCAGGATTTCCTGTAAAACTAGGTATGTGTTCATATCAGTGTCACATGGCAGGACCAGTCGCCTAGAGCCCTGACTGCCGGCGCCTGGTGATTCATGTTACGGTGTGAGTGGCGGCACCCGGTGATTCATGTTACGGTGTGAGTGGCGGCGCCCATATTACGGTGTGAGTGGCGGCGCCCGGTGATTCATGTTACGGTGTGAGTGGCGGCGCCCGGTGATTCATGTTACGGTGTGAGTGGCGGCGCCCGGTGATTCATGTTACGGTGTGAGTGGCGGCGCCTGGTGATTCATGTTACTGTGTGAGTGGCGGCGCCTGGTGATTCATGTTACGGTGTGAGTGGCGGCGCCTGGTGATTCATGTTACGGTGTGAGTGGCGGCGCCTGGTGATTCATGTTACGGTGTGAGTGGCGGCGCCTGGTGATTCATGTTACGGTGTGAGTGGCGGCGCCCGGTGATTCATGTTACGGTGTGAGTGGCGGCGCCCGGTGATTCATGTTACGGTGTGAGTGGCGGCACCTGGTGATTCATGTTACGGTGTGAGTGGCGGCGCCTGGTGATTCATGTTACCGTGTGAGTGGCGGCGCCTGGTGATTCATGTTACGGTGTGAGTGGCGGCGCCTGGTGATTCATGTTACGGTGTGAGTGGCGGCGCCCGGTGATTCATGTTACGGTGTGAGTGGCGGCGCCCGGTGATTCATATTACGGTGTGAGTGGCGGCGCCCGGTGATTCATGTTACGGTGTGAGTGGCGGCGCCCGGTGATTCATGTTACGGTGTGAGTGGCGGCGCCCGGTGATTCATGTTACGGTGTGAGTGGCGGCGCCTGGTGATTCATGTTACGGTGTGAGTGGCGGCGCCTGGTGATTCATGTTACCGTGTGAGTGGCGGCGCCTGGTGATTCATGTTACGGTGTGAGTGGCGGCGCCTGGTGATTCATGTTACGGTGTGAGTGGCGGCGCCTGGTGATTCATGTTACGGTGTGAAAAAAACGCAATTTAGCCATTGTTCTATGCATTTTAAATTTATGCCATTCACCATGCGGTGTAAATATCCTGCTACGTTTTATTCTATAGGTCGGTACGGTTATGATGATACCAAATGTATTGGTTTTATGTTTTACTACTTTTGCAGAATAAGAACGCTTTAACTACTGGCTGCCCGTGGGTGCTCCCCCTCCTTCTGTAAACTACTCAGATGCCGCAGTCTCTAATGACCACAGCATCTGAAGGGTTAAACAGTCCCGATTGAAAGAAACTTCAATTGCTACCGTTGGAGCAGGAGCCCGACTGTTGTCAGACGACCGAGCACCCGGTCCAGCCTGCGGGGGATTAATGGCATATCTCGGGGGGGGGGGGGTGTTTGACTGCTGTGACCCCTGGCGATCACTAGAATGAAGAAGCAGTTTCTTGGTGGACACATGAAAGGCCATTGAGTATATTCGGCCGACCAGAGCCGACAAGCTGCAACTTCATTCTAGTGATTGGTGGGGGTCACAGCGGTTGGACGTTGTCACGGCTAGTATGTGCCACTAATGTCCAGGCCGAGACCATCCCTTTAATTTTTGCCGCCTTGTGTCCACAGACATCCCCGTATTCCCAACAATAACCGCCACTGTAACGTTTCAAGAATTCCGCTATGGAGAGTTTGAGGATTGCATCTTCACGATACCGGACGACTACAAAGAGGATCCAAGTCGCTTTCCCGACTTATAATTCCGGGGCGTTCTCTGTAGCGGGTGACCGTGACCGTACAAGTGGCCGCAAGGAACACAGCATTGGCCAGGGATCTTTTAAAGGCAAAGCATAAATGGTTCTCCGGTGCAGCGGATCCCAATGGTCCACTAGGATCACTACAGGCCGCACGCTCGGATAAGATGGCGGCATTATGGGCCCTCCGGGTCCTCACTTTTCTGTCTTATGTTTTCGCATCCTCCATTCCTCGCTGCAGTCATGCGTCATTCAGCAGTGTTAACAAAATTTTGGCATTTTTACACTTTGAACTTTTGAAATCCTATTTTGTTTTTCACCCCCCCCCCCCCTCGTAAATTATACACTATGTAATATTATGTATAGATTCCTGTTTGGAGATATATATATATATATATATATATATAGCGGAGGGATATCCTTCTGTGGTTTCATGAAACAAATGTCGATCCAATAAATTGTTACAGCCCCATCCCCCGCAACGTGCAGACAATCATACTGCACTTTTTTTCACTGAATATCGTAATGGACGCCATTTTTAAAAACATTTTTTTTTTAGTAAATGTTCATGGTTTCAATGTTTTATATTTTTTTCTTTTGTACAGGTCTTGTTTTTATTAACAGCTGTTCTTTCGTTTCTTTTTACGTATGTTTTTTTTCTTTGCGCTATTTTTACGCAAACTGGATATCCTAAGGCCGGGTTCACACTGAGTTTTTTGCAGGCGGGAAATCTGCCTCAAAATTCTGTTTGGAATTTTGAGGCAGATTTTGCTCTGCCTGCACGCTGATTTTTGCTGCCTTTTTTTGCCTGCGGCCATTGAGCGTTGCGGGCAAAAAACACTTTGAAATACGCTTTCTCTGCCTCCCATTGATGTCAATGAGAGGTCAGCGGCGTAAATGCCCGAAGATAGGGCACGTCGCTTCTTTTTCCCGCGAGACGGTTTTTCCGCTCGTGGGGGAAAAAAAACCGCCTCCGCCTCCCATTTTCGGCCGTCTTATGGCACATTTTCCATTTTACTCAGTGTGAACTCCCCCTAAGAAGCATTCCCCTCACCTGTAAGAATAAAAAAAAAAAAAAAAAAAAAGTCATCCTCTTAGAAATGGCTGAACAGGATTTATCTGTTCCTGGGAAAGCCAGGTGACAACCAATATGGCGACTAACACAGGGCATCCAGCTTATCTAGGACCCTGAATGGCAAATCTGTGATATCACTTGTCGCTATGTTGACAGTAATAAGGCTCAGTAGCTGTATTGGTAATTACCCAGCATTCCCAGCCAGTTCATATTGTATAAGGACACTAGAGGGCGACCTATCGGATTATATTTACTGGGGTGTTTGTTTTGCTTCTAGATCTGTATAGAGATTTTTTTATATATTTTTTTCTGATTCTCTTAATATACTGGAATACTTTCATGTTGGTCGTTCATCAGTGATTGGACGGGTTTTTGTTTTTATACAGTGCAATGACTCCACACCCGCAGAAAAGGGCAGGGAGCGCGTTACCAGCCTGTGATCGCAGCTTTAAGGCTCCGCGTAAAGGGAGAAATGGGCAGCCCTGTCGTTTTTGTACAAGAACACACATCCTCTTGCATTTTTAATACTGCAACATCCTATATCTCAGCAAGCTGAGGTTTTGTATATAGCAAGATTCTATGGAAAGGGCGCTTTTAAATATGGGTGGGGGTGGGGGGGGTATAAATGGACTGCGTTTTATCATGAGGCATTTACCAAGCGGACATGACGCTGGAGAGAACAAGCAAGTTCTGCAACCTAGTGCGCCGAGGTAGATTTGCCACGCAATGCATCCTGGGTAATATGAAGCAGATCTTCAGGCTAACGTTCAGGTCTTCCAAATTGCTGCTTTATACTGAAAGGGAACTACGCATCGTCTCCCCTCCCCCGTCATTGGATAACTCACCGCGTTGTCTATGGATTTTTACTGGAAGCGGTCGGACTTCACTCGTTTTACTCTATTTTTTTTTCTGTTTTTTGTAACTCATTAATTAATCATCCATTTCTTGCTGGATCCACACAAAGTACTGGTTTAATTAAACAAAGAAAAATCAGTCTGTTCCTATGTTGTTCTGTTTGTCTCCTATAGGGTTTTCTGTATGTGTTTTGCTTCGTCTTCAGGTGCTTATACAAGTAATACGATGAGTAACTATTAATGTAAATGTCACTAAAACAATTGGTTCCAACAAACGGACAAGATTGAAGACTAAAATGATAAAATTCTTGCTTCCAGTGGCTGCCACTAGGAGGAGCTTGTTGAAGACTGAGTAACTTGATCTGTGTGAATCTATCTGGAATAAGCTCCTTAGCTCCCCCTGTGGCAGCTGCAGGCAGCCAGACTTTAAAGGGAATGTGTAGCTAGAAATTATTATTTCTTTTAGTTAAATGCTGATTGTTTAAGTGATTACACATTGTTTTAATTTTTTTCATAAGTCAGGAAATATTATAAATTAGATTCTAATTTATAACCTTTCCATGTGCTGGCCACTAGAGGGAGCAGTTCCCAAAATTCCAGCATGGTCACCGTGGTAAAGCAACCTCATTGATTTATGCTGCAAATTTGGGGTGGACACACTTGCTCTAGTGTCCTCACACAATCCCCCCTCCTTTATTCTGGCTAGTGCCAGGAGAAGGAAGGGGTTGAATCTTCAAACCTCCTACACTGTGTGCTGCAATTTCTAAGTGACTGCACAGTGTAGGAGGATTAGATACAGGGCTCAGCAGACAGTATCACACGAACACGATACACACATCATCATAATACACAAATTACCTGCCGCCTCCGCTGGTCTACTATCCTATTCCTTGCGCCTTCGCTTTGTTGAACATATGTGCCGCATTCCAGCTCTGTATGTGTCGTTAATCGACACATACAGAGATGAAAAAAAAAATGGAGGCCCCCAGAGAAGTAAAAATACATTAAGTAAAAAAATGAGAACACAATTAAATTTTTTGTTAATATATTAAAAGCGATATAATAAAAAAATCACCTTCCATTTAAAGGCATTATGTGGGGACTAAAAATGATTATCTGTGTAGTCCCTGCAATATGTGATACACTCGCTAATATACATTCCGGGCCCCGCCGCGCTGAGATTTTCATAGCGCCCGCCGCTGGACCGGTAGTCTAGTTGCACGGTCTTTGAGGACAATACGGCTTCGTCATGTGACCGGCCCCGCTGTACGCCATGTATAAGCAGTAGTACGGTGAGTACAGCGGGGCTGGTCACATGACGAAGAGTCTTATCGTTAAAGAAGACTGTGCAGCGCTATAAAAAAAAAAAAATCTCAGAATCAGCGTGATGGGGGCCCGGAATGTATATTGGCGAGTATCACATACTGCAGTGACTGCACTGATAATTTTTTGTCCCCACATAACCCCTTTAAGAAAACACATGAGCAGCACTACAGGTCAGTGATGGTGAAAAACATCAGAATGCTAATTGGATTGGATTTATATTGTGCAAATAGTCAGAATGGAAACTCATTTGTGTATACAGCTGCGATGCAGATCACTGTAGATTTGATAACCGACTACAGACACTTGTGTAATCTAATCCTGCGGTCATATTGCCACTTATCTGGTCCCTACTCCTCAATAACAAATATATGGGACTGATAGAAAGGAGCGTGACTGCAGGATCAGACTGGGTTTGTTTGTAGTCTGTAACCATGGAGACATTTCTGTATAGGAGCTGTAAACTCAAAACGAAGAGCTGTTGATTTAGGATTATATAAGAAGTTGCTTTATGTTTTTCAATTGAGATGCAATTAAACAAAAATTGGGAGAAGATGGAACGTTTAAATAAAAGTAAACGCCCTGCAGAAATCTCTGCACATGTCCCGTTCATCTGACTGCGGCTCGCCGAAATCCTGGCATCTGCTGCAGAAATGACCCCGGACCGATATATGGAAGCCATTGTCATTAGCAGAATCTGCCGCATGTGAACGTAGCCTCATGCGGTGGTGATTTTTCTGCTACGCTACCACTGACGTTTGAAGTTAGCAATGCAGTATTTTCTACAGCACATGTAACTTTTTTAGGGGATGAGCCCTAAATTCTGGCTGAAAACACCACATGGGGAACTCCCTGCATATGAATGTATACAGCTCCCATTCAACTCAATCAATCTGTATACAATGAGCTCCCCCTAGTGGTGGCTGTAGAAAAGAATAATTTTATCATGTCACTTTATGGTTGTATTAGGGTGTGTTCACACGCTAGACTGGAAACGGCTTTAAAATACAGAGCTGTTTTCAAGGGAAAACGGCCTCTGATTTTCAGCCGTTTTTTTTATGCATCAAGTGTTTTTCACTGACTTTTTTTTTTTTTTTAAATTGAGACAGTGAAAACCCAGCTCCAAAAACAGCTCAAGAAGTGACATGCACTTTTTTACGAACCATTTTTTACAAACGGTGCGTAAAATGCCCCGTGGGAAAGGAGCGTCGTCGTTTCTATTGGAATCAATGGGCAGCTGTCTGGAGACGTTCAGCTCCTGTATTTTCAGCCGGTTCTCGGTTATACTTACCCAGAAGTCTATTCCTCCATCACAGCCTCCTGGGATAACTCTTCTTCACAGGAGACCGTTGCAGCCTGTGATTGGCTGCAGTAGCGGTCACATGGCATGAAGCGTCATCCCAGGAGGCCGGCCCACTGACGGCATTCAGGCCTCTGATGTTTCATCCCATTTAACCGCTGCTACAGCCTGTGATTGGCTGCAACGGTCACATGGGATGAAGAGTTATCCCAGGAGGCTGTGCTGGAGGAATAGACTTCTGGGTAAGTATAAAATTATTTTTTTTTTTCAGAGCTGCGAATCTGCCACAACTGCTATTTGTTCCGGTATTTACCTCCCTGTTGATTTCAATGGGGAAAACCCGGAACCAAAAAGCAGCATTTACGCAAATACAATTGACATCCACACCTCGGGTCAATTTCTGGGTGTTCTTACCACTCAGTATTTACGCAATGTGTGAACTGACCCTAAAAGATAGCAGGGGTAGGGGAGTCGATTCTCTCCCTGCTACTTTGTGTTTTCGGTCAAAGAAAATAAACCTGATCCGGCAGCCCTTTGGCTGCTGGGAGTATTATTTTGCTGGCAGGTCGGCTACTCATTTCTGTTTCCTCTGCAGTTCTGGCACCAGCTCACAGCGCTGCTGGTCAGAAGAGGTGCCATCTTCAGCTGTGGATCCAAAATTCAATGTTTCCATCTTCTCCAGCAGTCTGCCAGGTGGTACACTGCATCAGAATCAGGGATCTGTTAGGCCAGCCTCACGGATGTATTTTTTATAGGTGCTGCTCACCCCAGGGGTCACGCTTAACAATACCATTGCAGGCTCCCACCAGCGCTTTCTTTGTTTTACTGATTATTTCTAATTTGCTTCCCTTTAGGACTCGCCAAGATCCTGGCAACTCATGTCGCTTCTCAGTGCCGGGATAGCCGCTATTATCCTTTAAGCTGGGTGCACATTGCGTTTTTGTTGCCTTTTTAGCACGCTTTTTTTTTTGTTTTGGTTGATGAACTCCCATTGAGACCTGAGATGTGGTCTACCTAAACAAAAAGACAAATGTTAAAACTGCAGTGTGAACTCAGCCTTATGTGAAGGCCCCTTCCAGTCAGGATAATCTTCAGTCTCCACATCACTATGGAGAAGTTGGGCTGGATCATCAACACGGTGAAAGCCTCACTGGTTACATCTCAGAGAATGGATTTTCTGGGAATGAACTTCAACTCCAGCACTGCATCTCCCAGAGGACAAGATTAAGATCCTTCAGGCAGAAATGGGCCAGAACACTCCCTCTGCCAACCACTACTGTATGCGGGTGCTGGGCAGGACGGTGTCAACCTACAAATCAGTTCCATATGCCCAATTCCACTCCGGGGAGTAACCCTTTCACGATGAGACAAGTTTAGATTTCTCTGGACAAGTCGATTCTCCTGCCCTTGGATTAACCAGGAATTGTGCTGGGATGAGACCTCAACAGCCATCATGCTCAGACGGTTCTTCCTCCCCCTCCAACGGCTTCTCATCTCAACGGGTTGCAGTTTTTGGCCTCCACACGGTCCAGACCACCCAGTCACTTATGGGATTGAACGCGATCATCCTGGCCGTCTCCCATTGGATGCTCCTTCTCAAAGGTTATCCAGTAAGAAAACACTTCGGTTGCCGATCTGATCCACCAGGAATCGCTCAGCTCTGAAGAATCCCCACAAAGGCTCCAGTCACACGAGCGCGTCTGATTTACATGCATAACAAACACAGCGTAGTTCTTGCATTTCATGTCAAGTGCGCGTTGTGTTTGGAATTAGCGTGCCGTGTGTGTAGCATGCGTTTCTCACATGCGTGCACTTTTTTAAAAAAAATCCCTGCATTTGATGCATGAAACAGACAGCACACAGATGTCATACCCATACCTGTCAATGGGCGTCTAGTAGCTCAAAAACAGACTAATATAGGACACGCAGCGAGTTTCACGCAACGGGCAGTCGCAGTCTGAAAGCTCACGTATGTCTGAATAGCCCCACTGACATGGAGTCCGTGTGCTTTCCGTTACTTCAACGGACAGCACGTAGACAAGGAACACGAGCCCTAAGGAAGTCACGTACCAGCATAGTCAGCCGGCCACATACCAGGAGTGTACCAATTGGGATGCAGACTTCCTAAGGCCCCATGCACACGACTGTGCCCGTAATCACTGTCCGTGATTATCGGCACAGCTGGCCGCGGACAGCCATCCACATTGGCGGGCCGATCTCCCATATAAAGTATGGGAGCACGGTCCGTAAAAAGCAAAAAAATAGGACATGTCCAATCTTTTGCAGAGCCTTCCTACGGCAGACCTTCCCGTAATTACAGACAAAATCTACAGTGGATTCCAGGGCTATCGCAGTAGACACCCTGGTCGCTCCTTGGGCAGAGTTCTCCCTCCGTTTCCCTGGCCTTGCTGGGCCTGGTACCGCCGATCTAGTTTACCTACTCGCGGAAGCACCTTGGCGTATTTTTCCTGGCGTGAACAGTGTCATTTCTATCCTTTGGTATGTTCTACACCTAGAATTCTGTAATTAGACTTTGATCTGGGACTTGGATTGTCTTCCCTAAAATAAAATTATTCCAACTAAAAACTATTTTTCTTTACCATTGCACAAGATATGTGATAAACGTATAATCGCAGGGGACCCACTGATTAATAGAACGGGGCTCCCGTCCCTCCTCGCGGCACGGTCATGCGTGTGCTGCCACTCCATTAAATGTTTATGGGGCTGATCGAGACAGGCAGGTGTAGCGCTGTATGTCTGTTAGTACTTTTCGCAATGCCTGAGAGCTACTCCTAAAAGGTCTCCGGCCTCATGACAAAAGTCTCAAATACATAACACTGGTTTAATACAGCAGCTCTACGCTTGGCCTGACCTGCCACACATGGCAACAAGTCTGATCACCAGACCATCATCAACAAGTCACATCAATGGGACACAATCTTCAGGGGGCTTTGTCCAGTCCTCAATAGGATCAAATCCCATTTTTATAATACTACTTATGTAGTAATGTGAACGCAATGATCTTACCACTTCGTGTATTGAGATGTAATTTGCATTGCTAAGATTTATCCCACCAATTTTTAAAGTGTAGCTAAATGTTTGACAGTCTTCTGACATGTCATAGTGACATGTCAGAAGTTTGTATTGGTGGGGGTCCGAGCACTGAGACCCCACCAATCGTTAGATGAAGCAGCTGAAGTGTTCGTGTGAGCGCTCAGCTGCTTAGTGTCTGTTCGGCTTTTTCCGTAAAGCTCATGTATCAGAGTACGAGCTCATAGGCTTTCTATTGAGTCCGCACACCGATACATTTATCTCCGGAAAAAGCCGAACAGACACGAAGCAGCTGAGCGCTCACACGAACACTTCAGCTGCTTCATCTAACGATTGGTGGGGTCTCAGTGCTCGGACCCCCACCAATACAAACTTCTGACATGTCACTATGACATGTCAGAAGATTATCAAACATTTAGCTACAATTTAAGTTAAGACGCTGAGGGACATCAAAAACGGGTGCAAAGGAAAAGTGTAGGGGTTGCCTTTTAATTTTTTTAAAAGGCCCTTTGGAAAATGAAAGCTGCAATCTGATTGGTTGTTACGGGACACTATTAATTTTTTTTCTTTGTAGATATTTGTATAAATCAAAATATCTACAAACATCGACGGCCAAATGTCCTCCTACATTAGTTTACCGGATTCTGTTGCAACCTCCAAAATAAGCAGCGCCAGAAACGTCTAGAGGTCACTTATCTCCCTCCAGTTTGTGAATAATCATGTTAATAGTTAGGAGATCGTTCTTAGGTCTATGATTGGCTTTGTTGATAACTGAAAAGGGCCAATCAAGCAATTTGTTTATATATTTTATTATCAAAGGTTTTCTTTGTAAAACAAAATTTCAGGAACTGTACATCGAGATGGCACAGATTGGAACCTACGTTTGTTTATTTGATAATGAACAAAAGTGAAGCCTCGGAAGGTTGGAAAAAAACAAAAATAAAATGCACCAAATACTCAGCATATAATAGAATGGACTTACTACGGCACCAGGGGGTGAACACAAAAATGCAGAGGTCTGAAGAAGAAAAAAACAAAAAAGAAAAAAAAACAAAAACTGAAAAAGCGTACAAACATCCAATTAAAATGCACTACGTCCTCCAATTCACTTACAAAAGCAAATACGATTTCTTGTGACCGTTCAGATGCAAATGTGAAAACCACAACGCACCCTGAAAACTCAATTATCTTAGAGCTGTAATCTCCAACCTGTGGGTCTCCATTAGTTGTGGAAGTACAACTCACGGCATGCCATGGCAGCCTGCTGATGCTGGGAGTTGTAGTTCCACAACAGCATGAGAGCAACAGGTTGGAGACCACTGTCCTATAGGAAAGTCGTCTGAAGGTCACAAAATAAAAACGGAAAAGAATCTTCAAAAGATTTTCCACCATAGGCTTTAAAAGGTACATCAACGATGGGATGTATGGACGCAGCTCAGCACCCCCAACCAGTAGTTTATGTATTGTTCAATGACTGCTTATAAAGCAACCACTTCTCTGCTGGAGACTAGGTACCTCCATTCTAAGGCCTTATTCACACGGCTGTAATATACGGACCGCATATCCCGGACCGAACACATGCTCAGTATGGAACAGTATTCCCGCAGGGAGGCAGGGACACCCAACGTCATACATAACTACGGTGCTAGGAGCACGGCTCAGAGAACGGTGTTCGGTCTGGGAAATGCGGCAGACATACGGTCCGTATATCATGGACCGAACACGGCCGTGTGAATAAGGCCTAAGGATGAGTGGGTCTCTCAGCAATCAGACCCCCACCAATGTCTTATATAACTGCAGTCAATATACCATTAAAGTCTAAGGCGGGAAACCCCTTTAACCGACCATCAGTTTTAAAAAAAAAAGTTACATCTTTACTGAAGCATAAAGAAAACTCACAGAATGGCGCTGTACGACAGCTAGCGATCTACCTACGTTATGAGGAAGCGTTCTGAAACGTTTAACTTTCCCACTGAGCGCACAGAAGACCATTAGTTGTGCACAGCCGTGTTCTGGATACTATGAACTATTTTTCGGTACTGCAGCAAGGACTAGCACACAAGGGAACTGGGCATCTAAATAGCAAAATGATACAACACATGCGAGGTTTAAGACGCATGCAGCATAATTGTTAAGTTGCGTCACGTTAGAGAATTGGGGGTCGATTTTTTTTTTTTATATATATATACAGTTTCTCTTTAAAACCACACGATACAGGTTAGCAACTTCAATGTTTCAGACAAACCCGTCGGTACAAATCTAATGACTTCTGACGTTTTACATTCACCAATACCTCTGTGCTGCAGACGACCAAATTAGAACATTTTTTAAATAGAAAATGAAAAATCACATAGGAAGGAGCATTGGGGGAGGGGAAGCACTCAATCACTCATATCCATATCTTCCTCATGATGATCGTCTCCGTTCACTTTGGAGTCTTTTGCTGAATCACCACTCGGCCTCTCGGACGTGGCCTCGTTCTCTAGCGGGGGGCTGGCCTCTGTCACCATATACTCTTCTCTCTTGTCCTTCTCGCTGTCATAGCCCTGCTCCTCTTCATCATAGTCTCGGGTCACCTGCTTTTCACGCAGAAGGAACAGGCAGGTAAAGCTTGTGTCCAGAGACAAGTGGATGATCATATAATCACATGAGGGTGCTGGACGAGGTTTTTGTCAGTAAACTTACTTTCACGTCTTTTTCGCTTTCTGATCTCCGTTCTCGTTCCTTCTCTTTGTCTTTGCTTTTCTTCTTTTTACTGGAAGATCTTTCCCTTTCATCTCTGATCTTTTCTCTATCTTTATCCTTCTTCTTTTCTTTTTTATGTCTAGAATGCAAATTGATCAGTCAGACCAAAAACGAAAAACACAAGATTTTGCTTTTTAATTTGTCTGGCAAATGGGAGTTTGCAATAAAAATACAAAAGCACCCACAAGCGGAGATTGCCCAAATGTGTCAAAGGGGATGTCCAGGCACGGGGCGGTTTTTCATACTGATGACCTATCCCAGGAGTCTGTGCTGCAGGACGTAGGTGTTTTGGGTAAGTATGTGTTTTTTTTTTTATTCTATGCGCAGCTTTCCGCAGCGGACATTCCGGCCGAAAAACCGATCCGCAATTTGGCGCGGTTTTTCGTCCGGAATTGCCTGCTGCGCACAGGGTGGATACTCAGTGCTTTTACGCGGCATATGCGCGGTGTGTGATCATACCCCTAAAGTTATTAAAACTAATAAATACCTTCTAGGTGATGGGGTGCGAGAAGCTTTCCTCTTAGGTGATCTAATTTTTTTAGGGGATCGAGTTGGACTACGACTCTTCCTTCTCCTCCTGTTTCTTCCCCAACAAAAAATAAATAAAAAACATTTGGATTAAAGGGACAATACAAAGTAAAACGAAAAAAATCTTCACTGTATTGGAATGGTACAGACTGACTCAGTAGACAGTGTGTCGGCAGCAGCATCGTACCTGCTTGTGCTTCGGGATCGCCGGCTTGTGCTGTAGCTTTTGGGTGGAGTTTTGGATCGCTTTTTCTCTTTTTCTTCCCGCTTTTTCTCTCTAAAAGTAGTAAAATCCAGGTTGAGATTTTGTATTGATGTCGCTTTCTATTGGTAATAACTTCTGACTATTTTGATTGAAACTGGAATGGTCATGGGTTTAAGCAAGTGAAAAATTAACAAATTACCTGGATTTAGATCGGGAGCGACGGACTCTCTCTCTTGAGTGGGTGCGCCTCCTTCTGGGGCTCTTAGATCGTCGTCTGCTTCTGGACTTTGACTGAGACCTTCTTCTTGACCTACTTCTTGAACGTCTGCACAAAATACAAGAGATCAACATGGTACGATTAAAGCTTTTCACAAATGCTTTTTGGGTTATTATTTAGTTAACTGGTTGGAACCCACTGCAATGACAATAAAACAACCCAGACATTTAAGGGGAGGTCAGCAAATATGAGAATAGTGGCCAATAAGTCAACCTAACAATGCAGCAAGCAAAATTAAGTGCTGTGTATCTTCACCTAAACACTACCGCGGGGTATGGGAATGAGAACAGGCAATAAGAGGGCACCAACATGTATGAGAAATTGTTCTTTGTACAACGGCGCGCTTTATTTATTTATTTTTAAAGCAATTAACATTAAAAAAATGTTTAGAAGACAAAGGCCTTTATGAAACTTATTCAGACCATTGCCAGACAGACTGCATACAATTACATCCACTTCTCAGCAGGGAGCAGGACTGTATAGGTTTGCTGCTTCTAAATATGCACAAGAGTGTTTTTATTCACTAACCGCAATTATCTTGAAAAATGATGAGGAATTGAGAAAAAACATATTAGAAAATTGTAGAAGATTTTATTTCTGTAGCGCACACAGGGTTTATACTTGACTTTTGTAAAATCGGCAGCAGGGGATGTTGTAAAATAAGTACGCAAATACTCACCTCCCTGAAGCATCCCCCGCTCCATTGCAGAAACCCCATTCTCCGCGGCTCCGATCCCAGGAGCGGTCACATGCCGCTGTAGCCAAATCTCGATTGGCTGCAGTGTCACATGACCACTGGAGAACAGGGCCTCCGGGCTGGAGCAGGGATGATGGTCCTTCACTTTTAGGAAGTATCTGCCTGTATTATTTTACACCATCCCCTGCTGCAGATTTTAAAGTCCCAGAAAACCCCATTATGCTTAATTATATAAAACCAGACAACCCCTTTAGGGACCTACTGAATGTTTAAAGGGGTTATCCGTGGACCAAAAATTGCATTGCAATAATATATTTATGTGAAACTAAGTAACATACCAATGTACTTTAATTTAAAATTCTGTACTAAATGGTGCAGTTCAAACCTCGTGAATTGTTCCCAGAAGTCCTGGAGCTTTTCTAATAATGATGACGTTCCAACATGGCCCTACGTGACTGAGGACTTCATGTGATGTTCGTAAACATGACCGCAAGGGGCTGTCACATTTCCTATTGCTTGAGTCCTGAGCAGAACATCAGCTGATGCTCTGCTCGGGAACTCCAACAACAGGGAACCCCTGCATTGACCAAATATGGACGTCGGGAGCAGTGCTGGAGTCCCGGGCAGAGCGCTAGCTGATGTTCTGCTCGGGACTCAAACAATAGGCAATGTGACAGCCCCTTGCGGTCATGTTTACGAACATCACATGAAGTCCTCAGTCACATGGGGAGGTGTCGGAGCGTCATCATTATTAGAAAAGCTCCAGGACTTCTGGGAACAATTGACGAGGTTTGAACGGCACCATTTAGTACAGAGCTTTAACTCCTTCCTGACCGCCCACTGTCTTTTGAAGTCAGGCGGTGCAGGTGCTTAATCTAAAGAGACGTCTTTTGGCGTCGCTGCAGATCAGGCTGATGAGCGCTCATCCTCTAAGCAGGAGCTGTAACGAACAGCTCCTGATCTTAGAGCAGCCTCCTGAATAAGGCTGGGGTCGGAAAACATTCGGACCCCAGCTGTTTAACCCTTTGATTGCCGCGGTCCGTGACCGCGGCATGATCAAAGGGAATTCCCCTCTTTGATTGCATCACCGGGATTCCGGTGATGCGATCAAACACCGGGGAATCCCTCTGCAGTCAGCCCTGGGGACCTACAAAGGACCCCAGGGCTGTCTGTTCCGGCACACTATGTGCTGCCCGATCAGCAGCCTGTGTGCTAGTGACACAGTGTAATGTATTAGCATACAGGAGTATGCTAATACATTACAAGTAAAAAAAAAAAAGTTACAAATAAAGTTATCCCTTGTTGGGATTAAAAAAAAGTAACAAAAAAAAAATAAATAAATAAAAAAAGTCCCAAAAAGAGTCTTTATTTTGCATAAAATAAATTTTATTGCCCCTACACTAAATAAAAACAAAAAAAAAAAAAAATACACATTCGGTATCTACACGACCGTAATAACCTGAATAATGAATCTAATGGGTTATTTAGCGTGAAACGTGAACGGGATAAAAAAAGAAACAAGAAAAACGATTCAGAGAATCGCTTTTTCCTATATTCACGGCGTAAAATTTTTTTTAACCCCAGACTGGGGAAAAAAAATACTATTTCTCTCGCATAAAACAAGGCCTCATACAGCCACGTCAATGAAAAAAAAAAAAAAAAAAAAAAAGTTATGGCTGCTGAAAGGCAAAAACAGAAAAATTTAGCTGGTCATTAAAGGGATGGTGTTGCCAGAAAAACATGTTTTTTTTTTAAAAATTAAACATTTAGTGTGTGGGTGATTAAACATTGTTCAAATTTTTTTTTTTTTTTTGGCACGAGCCAGGAAATATTATAAATTATTTCTAATTTATAATACTACCCATTTTTGGTCACTAGATGGGGCTGTTCCCAAAATTGCAGCATTGCAACATTGGGTTAAAAGCCCTCGCTCTAGTGAGCTCTCAGCATCCCCCCCTCCTTTATCCTGGCTAGTGCCGGGATAAACGAGGGGTTTGAAAGGTTTAACCTCCTACACTGTGTGTCGCCATTTTTTGAGGTAACCCACAGTGTAGTAGGTTTACATACAGTAGTAAACACACACAAACACTAACATACATTGAAATCTCTTACCTGCTCCTGCCGCCGCGGCTCCCTCCGGCCCGTCCGCTCCGTTTGCTGCCGCTGTTCCATGTGCACAAGTCCGGAAGCCGCGACCGGAAGTAGTAATATTACTGTCTGGCCGCGACTTCCGGTCCACAGGAAAATGGCGCCGGACGGCGCCAATTTCGAATAGGACTGTGTGGGAGCGGCGCATGCGCAGTTCCCACACAGACGCCGTACACGGCAGTCAATGGGACGGGAGCCGTTCGCAGTCCCTATGGGACTGTGGCTGCCGTATTCCATTTCTGTGTGTGTCGTTAATCGACACACACAGAAATGGAACAAAAAATGGCAGCCCCCATAGGGAAGAAAAAGTGTAAAAATAAGAAACCGTAAAACACAAACACACAAATGAATATAAACGTTTTTATTAAAGCACTAACATCTTTAACATATAAAAAAATTATTTGCGATGACACTGTTCCTTTAAGGTCTTTTCAGGCCCGGTCATTAAAGAGGCTCTGTCACCAGATTTTGCAACCCCTATCTGCTATTGCAGCAGATCGGCGCTGCAATGTAGATTACAGTAACGTTTTTATTTTTAAAAAACGAGTATTTTTGGCCAAGTTATGACCATTTTTGTAGTTATGCAAATGAGGCTTGCAAAAGTCCAAGTGGGTGTGTTGAAAAGTAAAAGTCCAAGTGGGCGTGTATTATGTGCGTACATCGGGGCGTTTTTAATACTTTTACTAGCTGGGCGTTCTGACGAGAAGTATCATCTACTTCTCTTCAGAACGCCCAGCTTCTGGCAGTGCAGATCTGTGACGTCACTCACAGGTCCTGCATCGTGTCGGCCACATCGGCTACAGTTGATTCTGCAGCAGCATCAGCAGGTAAGTAGCTACATCGACTTACCTGCAAACGCCGATGCTGCTGCAGAATCAACTGAAGCCTCTGGTGCCGATGTGTCCTCGCTCGTCTGACACGATGCAGGACCTGTGAGTGACGTCACAGCGTGATCTGGCAGAAGCTGGGCGTTCTGAAGAGAAGTGGATGATACTTCTCATCAGAACGCCCAGCTGGTAAAAGTAGTAAACACGCCCCGATGTACGCACATAATACACGCCCACTTGGACTTTTAAACACACCCACTTGGACTTTTGCAAGCCTCATTTGCATAACTACAAAAATGGTCATAACTTGGCCAAAAATGCTCGTTTTTTTTAAATAAAAACGTTACTGTAATCTACATTGCAGCGCCGATCTGCTGCAATAGCAGATAGGGGGTTGCAAAATCTGGTGACAGAGCCTCTTTAAGGGGTTAAATTAAAGTATATTAGTAAGTTACTTCTCTCCACATATTATTGCAATGCAATTTTTGGTCCCCGGACAACCCCTTTAATAAATGTATATGCAGAAAAAAAACAAAAAACAATACCTATGGACAACACTAAGTGATATTTCTCACCTATGCCTGGAAGATGAGGGCGTTCTCCTTCTCCTGGAATGGGAACGCGACCTTGAACGTTTTTTTGATTTTTCATCCTTCTTATCTAAGAGGTGGTGAAATAATAAAAGATGTTGGAGTCGAAAGGTCAATACGTTAATTTAGAGGACATACAAACATTTTTTTAATAACTAGCAACTTACCAGGCTCAATGGCGGCTGAAATCAAGGACTGGGCTTCCCGGACCCTTTTCATTGCTTCTTCGATATCTTTGTTAGAAGCATCAGATTTCAAACTTGGTGACACCAGCCCAGCCGTGACATGATTCAGTCTAGAAAGCAAATCAATTTGACTGCTCAGAGCACAGGATTCTAGATACTGTTCATAAAAGAGAAGAAGGGGGGGTTCTGTTACACAGGAATGCAATGACTTACTCTGGATCAACAGTGCTCATAAGTTTTAATAACTGGTCTGCTGCGAGGGACTAAAGAAAAGAAAAGCAGCTATAGGATGGATATTTTTTGAGACCAAAACGGTCATTACCAAAGAGTTTGTCAACTAAGCCATTACTTCAACTTCCCAGCTTACTAAAAAAAAAAATATCCATGTATGCTAGCAATACATTAGCGTAGCAATTTTGGACTGAGCAGTCATTCTGGTTAGACTGTCGTTTAATGACAAAACACAGACCGATCTTTATATAGCTCTGAATAGGCAAACAAGTGACTTTAGAGACGACGATAAAGAGCGGCACATTCACAGTGGCGTCAATTTGTTGTTCGTCAAGACAGTTCTCAAAAAAGGACAACTGCGCTCTAGCAGCACATCAGATTGGGTTTGCACAGATATTAACATCTGGCACCATCTTCCGCCACGGAAAGCGGCAATCGATGGTCTAAATTTGTGGTTACAGATCTTAAGAAGCAAGAAAGCTAGTAATTAATAAATATTTTGCACCAGCTGACCAGCAGAAACCAGTAACGGCACATACACAGCCAATATTTCTATGGTACCTGGGAGTTTAGGTTGCCTCCAGGAAGGGTAAGGGCTGCAATTGTAGGATCGAGTGTAGGAGCTCCCAGAGCAGAGAGAGGTACAGCACCAATCTAATGACAAGTAAATATTTAGTATACAGTTTATTTGAAGATGTAGAGAAGCAATTATATAAAAAAAAAAAAGATGTAAGTACATCGCGAAAGCAAGCTACAGATGCTATTGCAGACTAAAATAAATCAACATGGTTCTTCAACCTCTAATAGATCTTACCCTCTATAGGGTATTCGAAATTCACCAATTAAAGTGCATGCGTTCACTTTATAACCCAATCTAAGTTCGAAAGACTATTTAAGTGGCTTGACGGCCACATTATATCGTTCATAGATTAGTCGCAACACCTAGACCTCCCATGATTCAAATGAACATTACTTATATCATTATAGGGCTCTATGGTACTCTAAGTTTGGTTCCGCAGAACCAGCGCAATATGGATGTTAAAATGCAACTGCGTAACAGAAGTCTGAAACTGGCATTAAAGAGGCTCTGTCACCAGATTTTGCAACCCCTATCTCCTATTGCAGCAGATCGGCGCTGCAATGTAGATTACAGTAACGTTTTTATTTTTAAAAAACGAGCATTTTTGGCCAAGTTATGACCATTTTTGTATTTAAGCAAATGAGACTTGCAAAAATTCAAGTGGGCGTGTTGAAAAGTAAAGTACAAGTGGGCGTGTATTATGTGCGTACATCGGGGCGTGTTTACTACTTTTACTAGCTGGGCTTTCTGACGAGAAGTATCATCCACTTCTCTTCACAACGCCCAGCTTCTGGCAGTGCAGACACAGCCGTGTTCTCGAGAGATCACGCTGTGTCGTCACTCACAGGTCCTGCATCGTGTCAGACGAGCCGGCACCAGAGGCTACAGATGATTCTGCAGCAGCATCGGCGTTTGCAGGTAAATCGATGTAGCTACTTACCTGCAAACGCTGATGCTGCTGCAGAATCATCTGTAGCCTCTGGTGCCGACACGATGCAGGACCTGTGAGTGACGTCACAGATCTGCACCACCAGAAGCTGGGCGTTCTGAAGACAAGTGGATGATACTTCTTGTCAGAACGCCCAGCTAGTAAAAGTAGTAAACACGCCCCGATGTACGCACATAATACACGCCCACTTGGACTTTTACTTTTCAACACACCCACTTGTACTTTTACTTTTAAACACGCCCACTTGGACTTTTGCAAGCCTCATTTGCATAAATACAAAAATGGCCATAACTTGGCGAAAAATGCTCGTTTTTTAAAAATAAAAACGTTACTGTAATCTACATTGCAGCGCCGATCTGCTGCAATAGCAGATAGGGGTTGCAAAATCTGGTGACAGAGCCTCTTTAAACGGTATCACAATTAAGCTTCACTTTAGATTAGATTTGGCAAAGCATGACTTGTTACGCACTCACCTGACCCAGTGCATTTGGAGTGGGCAGAAGTCCTCCGCCAGGTAGAAGACCTGTGACTGCATTAGCTGGGGCCACAAGTGTTAGGGCTTTAGCCTCATCAGGAATTATTCCTGTAGAAAAACCACATCTGTATTAGACCCATTGTTTCCAGAACAAAAAACAAAAAAAAAAAACACACAAAATGAAAAACAAAGAATAAAATTCAGAAAATAAAACGAACACCCAGATAAACTGTCACCACCACTGGAACTTGCTGTAAGTACTTTATCTGACTGTCATAATCTAAGCTCTATAAACAGTTTACCATTAAAATGCAGAGAAATCATTTGACTTGCAGATTTATTTTTTTCTACAAACGGTTAAGAGAATTTAGATTAAGAAAAAGAGATACTGCACAATACACACTACTTTTGTTTTGTGTTAACGCTGCCAAGATTTCATCACCTGTACTCGATTTTTAATTCATGAACCAAACGTAAGCAAGCACAGTCGGTTCTCCGGGGGTGTGCTCTCAACTTTCAAAAGCTGTTTAATGAACAACGACTCGTGTCGGCTGCTTCACTATAAAGCACACAGAAAAATCAAGATACACAAGACAAAAAAAAGGTTGATTTAGGAGTTAATCATATGGAACAGTTCACTAACTCTTTTAGCATACCTACCATAAAGTGGTGTATAGATAGAGTTTGTGATGAGATGTAGGAAAAGTGTCAGTGAATTTAGTATAAGGCCATTTCTCTGAAGGTGAAATAGCACTTGTCCTTACCTGAGCAGCAGCGCTAAGAGCAAAGACTGGAGATTTATGGCAGGAAGTATGATCTGTGAAATGCCACGATGTACAGTAGCCGATTTAAAAATATAAAAAGTCTTCACAAACCGAAGGCGGCCATTTCTGTTGGCTGAAATGACGCTACCAATTCACCAGGTGCTGGTGCTGTAAGTCACATAGCACGATCTGCAGTCTACTCAGATGGCAAAGGTGTTCTATAGCCCGATGTAAATGGGGTGAAAGAAACTGAGCGCCTCTAGGATTCCATGAGCTCCACCCAATCCCCAAAACTGACCAAGATCCAAGGCATCAAATGTATTTCTTTAGATAAAAACAAAAAGCAGCAGCAGTGACTTTTCAGCTGTAATGAGCCTTCTTGCTTCCCACTGCAGCATTGCATTTCTCATTTTGATAACTTACATTATGTTAAAGAGAACCTTTCACCTCCGCATACGTGTGCAGCTGAGTGCAGCGTGTAATGGGAAGGGCCGCACAAACCAAGGGGCACTTTACATTGTTTTCTACCCTCCTCCGTTATTTAGATATCGGTGCCGGTATATTTGGCGCCCGATATTTAAATAACCCCCTGAACGGTCAATGGGGCGTGTAATGGCAAGGGGCCGTGTTACCATGGCTTCGACACTGTCCAATCAGATACGGACAGTGTTACATCAAGAGCGAGGATAGAGGGGAGAGTGCGCGCACGTTCTCTTCTCTTCAGCTGTCAAGATCAGTCTTCTGCCGAACTGGCAAAGGGGCCGTGTCTTTGCTACGGACAGTGTAAGAGCTGAAGAGGAAAGTGCGCTCTCCTTTCTCCAGCTCTTGCACTGTCCGTAGCAGTGACGCCCCTTTGCCAGAAGACTGATCTTGACAGCTGAAGAGAGCGTGCGCGCACTCTCCTCTATCCTCGCTCTTGCTGTAAAACTGTCCGTGTCTGATTGGACAGTGTCACAGCCATAGTAACACGCCCCCTTGCCATTACACGCCCCATTGACCGTTGAGGTGGTTATTTAAATATCGGGCGCCAAACAGAACGGCACCGATATATAAATAATGGAGGAGGGTAGAAAAAAAAAAATGTAAAGTGCCCCAGGGTTTGTGCAGCCCTCCCCATTACACGCTGCACATGTATGGGCAGGTGAAAGGTTCTCTTTAAAGCACCAACATTGTGAAGATTTCCATTAAAGAGTTAGTTTCAGCCATTGGCTGATCAGATGAATAGCAGCCATGGTAATACATGGAGGGCCTAAGCCGCTGCTTGTTAACAGTTTTGTTTTTTTGGGGGGGGGGGGTCTAATAGGGCATATGTACTAGGGCTGTCTTGGTAAGACCCCCCTTTAAAGGGGTGTATTCAGAGGATATGCCATAAATGTCTAATACATGTGGGTCCCGGCACCTATATCGAGAATGAGGGTCACTATTCCCCGGTTTCAGCAGGTGATGCAACCACAGATTACAGACAGGGACCATTGTAGAGGGGCGGTGCGGAAGCGCGCGGATCTCTCAATTCTGTCCTGTGGGAGTTATGAAAATAGCTGAGCAACTCCGTAACTTCCATAGAACAGAATGGGAGAGCGCCGCGTGCTTGCGCAGTCCCCAATCAGAGTCTGGTTGCCTAACCAGGCGAAACGGAAGTCGGGTGACCACCATTCTCTATATAGGTGCGTGCGCAGAGCTGGGACCCACATGTATTATACATTTATGGCATATCCTGCAGATATGCCATACAAAAATATACAAAGGGAATTTAGATTGTTAGGCCCACTGGGGAGAGTGAGGACAACTTCTATACAGTGCTGGAATATGTTGGCGCTAGATAAGTAACATAAATAAAGTGTAAGTTGAGAATAACCCTTTAAGGTGGGTCAACTCCTTGGTGGCGGCTGCTAAGCTGCTGCTTACTGACTATGCCAACACGCTCTACTGCAAGTGACTACTGCCAATCCACATGAATAGTATGCACAATAATGGCTCTGTGTACGTAAAAAGAGCATGTCCATGTGGTCTGAAGCTGGGTAAAATATATGCAGACAGAGCTCATACAAAGTAGCCTGCATGGACAAGGCTTCAAGGATGGCACATAGACAATTATAAACGCCTCCCCCGTTAACTGGGTCCCCATGATCAACAAAGTCTGAAATTCAACTCAATGCAAGTTAGAACTGTAGAAACACTCAGTCCTTTCCACCGCATTTAAAAACAAAAAAAAACAAAACGAGAACTCCTTTAAAAGGGATTACTCATCTTAGACATCTATGGCATATCCACAGGATGCAGGTCTCACCCACACCTATCTCCAGAACAGGGGGGTCCTGCCTGCATCCAGGCGGAGAACGATTGATGCGGCGGCCGAGGATTGCGGAAATAGCCAAGCTTGCAGTGCTACGCTGCTTCCGTAACGGCCATTCACTTCAATGTAGCACAGCGAGCTCAGCGGTTTTCTGTAATCCAGGTCAACGCTCCATTCGTTCTCGGTCTGAACAAAGCTCTCTTCTCGCCAGGTGGAATGGGGAGAGGGAACTAAAGTTCAGGAGATAAATGCGGGTCCCACATCTATCAGACATTTAACGCATGGCATGTGAATATGTCATAGGTCTAAGACGGAATACCCCTTTAAGATGCAGTGAGGAATATTAATTCAGACAACAAAATGGTTGCCTCCACTTTGTGGAGAAGACGGCTCCTTTTTGTTTTTTACCAGGACTTCAGTGAAAGGTACTTTACGCTATTCTCAGGAAAAAAAGGTCTGTCCAAAAGCCCCAACCCAAAAAAAAAAAAATCAGATCGTGAGCAAAGCAAAGAAAGAAAAAAATAAAAAAACCAAAATGTAACTATAGATTTGCAAATACCAGTAATTTGTCTTGGCTTAACAAAGTGCATGTCAGCATAAAACATACAACATGTACAGGGCACTTAAGAGAAACTGGACAAGCTGGAGAAGAAAACGGTTGAGTGGTATTTTCAGCAGGGCCTGGTAAATAGTTCAGGCTGAACCAGGGAAAAGAACTGTAAAACACAACAACAAAAAAGAAAAACCACTGTTAAATAAAGATCATGGTTCCTTCCACCTAAGCTGTGAGCTGTAGATTTTAAGCAAATAGATATTACACTGCATGAGGCCGATTTCGGAGGAAGGGGGAGGGAATCGAAGAACTGTGGTCTTTGGGTGTCTCACCAAACATTGCATATGTCTATGATAGAACTCATGGGGCAGTCATGCATATGTCCGGGGTAAACCAAGTTGGTCGTAAGTAATAGAAAAAAAATAAAAATATAGGAATATAGGTTTTTATCGAGACAGCATCTAAAATAAATCATGCACTGGATTTTCCAGTTAGGATAAACAACTTTAAAGCGCAATTTAAATAAAAAACAAATAAAAAAAAAAAAAATTAAAAAGCAATGAGGACCCTCACCAGGTATTTTCATGCGTCATGGTTTATATTTTTACGCTGCCGCTTTGTTAGAACCATGAAATACTGCGTGGATATGTTGAAATGAAAAGAAACAAAAGAAACAGACAAAAGAAACAAACATTAACCAGTACAAAAACCTGCCCAAATACTACTTTATAATAATGGACAAAGGACCAACAACTGAAATCTACTATTTCCCACCCTCAAAGCAACACACCAAACAGTAAATATAGCTGCAACATTTGCCTTTAGTGTTACCCGACATAAGTGCTCTTCAACCTGCAGCAACACTACAACTCCCAGCATGTCCTACAAGCCTCTGGATTTCAGTGTACGCTGAAGGTTGCCGTATTGTAAATATTGTAGAGCCACAGGTTGTAGTCCACCGAGTTACAACACAACCTTAAAGGCTACGTACATCTTTGATGCACAATTTTATTTAAAAAAAAAACCTATGACAGTGTGATTGGTGAAACTTCCTAAATACATTTTAATAAAAAGTATTTTTACTTTTTAAGATACAGTTGCTTTGTATCCTGTATACAGAGCAGCTGTATCTTGCACTGAATCCTGTATCAGTCAGGTCCGCGGGACTGACTGGTTCAGTGACAGCGGGTCCTGCGTGTCTCTGATACGGAGGTTCGAGCGGCTATCGATCACATCTACATTCATAACTTAGATGTTATCAATTACAGGTGGATCCCGCATGTCATAAGACACGTAGGACCCGCTGTCACTGAGCCAGTCAGTCTCACGGACATGACGGATTCAGGTCTTAGCGAATGATACAGCTGCCCTGTATACAGGATACAAAGCAGCTACATCTCAAAAAGTTAAAATATTTTTTAATAAAAAGTATTTAGAAAGTTGCACCAATCACACTGATACACAATTTTACTTAAAAAAAATAATAATTATGTCAAAGGTGTACATTAGCCTTTAATTAACAAGATGGTGAATTGTAACCCATTAGTGGGCAAATCCATCTGCCTGAATCGCGGTTCACCTGACACTGGGATATACTGATGTTTGTCTTTGGCAATGATTTTATCTGTCCATTGTATTCTATGATCTGATGGATTTGCCCATCACTAGGACCTAATATTCCAAAGCCTAACAAGGTTCTGTAAAGCTGGTTCTCTTTACACCTCCAGTCTCATCACCATCACTACAGGCAAAAAAAAATAAAAAAATCTATCTGGCTTGTTTCAACCGTAGAGAGATTAAGACTAAATATACCTGTTTCGTTTTTTTTGGGGCATTTTGGGAAAAATTATGCAACTTAGAGGCAACTGAATATTTTATAAGCTGCGGCTCCACTTCAGTCATCTTGGTTACCTGGTGTCACCAGTCATTTCAGTGGTAGTATTCCTAACGCCTGTATCGCATAACATAGCAGTAGGTGAAGTACAGGCAGTAAGGACTACATTTATGGAGTTGCTATTTTCCAACATAGTGTTGTGACCATAAGAGCAAATATCACTGCTCTCCACTTCTACTTTCAGATTCATGTCTCCGGTATTATAAAATGACCCTACATGTAAAAATACCCATCTTAATCAGACTGAATGATCGATATGGATTTCAGAATCAGAGGCCTTTATAATATGGACTTTATTTAGGGATTACTAAATTAACTGAAATCCATTTGTTAAACCTTGTTTAAACTGAGTTTTAGGATTTTCATCTTGCTCTGGTTTTTGGGTTAGTGCAATCAAATAAAGTATAAAAAAAAATACACATTCTCATTTTAGTATAGCCACAAAATATTTGCCTACACACTGGAAATTTAAGGTCATACTCTGGTTGTAAATGCATATATTACATGCATACATTAACCTGGACCAGCACAATCTAAATAATATTCTAAACAATATTCTATAAGAACAGTATTAAGTTGTATGTTAACATATTGTGTTTAAAACTGTGAAGACTCAGTGAAAGTGCCATATATGAACAACCCAACAGTGAACGATATTTTTACTAGGTATAACACCTACACAGATATAGTTTGCAGCTGGTCATGGCCTGGTGCCCTGTCATGTTGCAGATTACTTTTCTGCTGTACAATGCAGCCTAAGGGCTTATTCACACGGACCTATGTTAGTGAATGGGGCCTTTCAGACTGTCAATGAATTTCACGCAGCGTATGAGCGCTGCGTAAAACTCACGACATGTCCTATATTTGGCTGTGTTTCGCGCCGCACGCACCCAATGAAGTCAATGGGTGTGTGCAAATCACGCACAGCACACGGAAGCAATTCCGGGTGCCGCGCGTTATTCGCACTACAGTAGTAAAATGAATGAATTAAAACAGAAAAAGCACCTCGTGCTTTTCTGTTTGTAAACATAAAAACAGAGTGTCATCATGATGCCGGCTGCGCGAAAATCACGCAGCCGCGCAACATATGCTGATGACACACAGACCTTTTGCGCGCGCAAAACAGACACGTCCGTGTGAATAAGGCCTTAGGGCTCATTCAGACGAGCGTATATGTAGTCCATGTGATGGCAGTCACAGGGACTGGCGTATTTCACACGACCGTTGTTTCGGCAAAGCATGTGAAGGGTCCCTGAAAAAATAGGACACGTCCTATTTTACTGCGTGTCACGCATCCCTCCATAGACTAGCCTATGGGGGAATCTGTGATAACGTGCACCTCGGACTTGAAAAACTGCTGTCTTTCAGATACGAGGGTAGCTACGCTGGTCTAAATGTAGCCCAATTGTTCTTTACCAACTCCATTGTGTCATTTAATTATTGCATGTCTTTGATGTGGAAACTTATTAACCCAGAATTGTCCTTCAAATATATTATACAATTGAATCCAAGTGTTGCATAGACGCTGTAGTAAGAAGGGTCTAGCTAGAAGTCTTCCCCAAAATAGCAAAAGCAGTAACCCCGTGGTATTCTTTAGATCAGCGGCATGCATGCTATATCACATGACTTCTATTAGCAACATACACGGCTTAAGGCCTCATGCCAACTTCAGTTTTCTTCAGGATGCTATCCGTTTTTTTAACGGATAGCACCCAGACACATTAATTTCAATGGTGCCATGCGCCCTTCCGTTACTTTAACGGAACCGTGTGGCCAGTCCGACAAAAGTAGGGCAGGTCCTACTCCTGCCTGTTTTTGACTAAACAGTCTCTGGCCTTTTCATTCATTTGGTCCGTTGAAACAACGGACTGCACGTGGAAGCCATCCGTGTGCAGTCCGTGTTTCACGGATCAGTCATTAGCAGCCATACAACGGCTGACGGAAGTGTGCATGAGGCCTAAGGGTGTCTCGAGCACGAACAGATCATTCACACAGCTCTATTTATCCTCCTGTCTGTAATGACAGCAATAAAAAAAAAAAATAAATTATCTAAAAATATAGAAACAGAAAAATATTCCAACAAAAGGAAGTAGTAAAAAAAAACATTTACAAAAGGCAATTTTCTCCTTATGTTGGGACCTAATCAGTATCTGAAAATAAATAAAGGACAGGAAAACGGAGAAATAAATACAACTGTGTGAATGAGTGTATAGCAGTTAGGGCCTGTTCACATCAGCGTTGACTTTCCGTTGAGGGGTTCTGCGCTATTGATTCAGTCTAAAAAACGGAAACCTGACGGAATGGTGAGAAACGGAAATCATTAGCAATGTTTCCGTCACCATTGATATCAAAATGGTGATGCAAACGGAAGCGAAGGTTTACGTTTGTCTTTCCGTTGAGGGGGTTCACCCAACGAAAACCTCAAACGGAATCCCCCCAACGGAAAGCCAACACTGACGTCAACAGGCCCCAACACTGTTGGTGCTCACAATGTGGTCCCCAAGAGCAGATCTCCGGCATCGCCATGGGTGAGGGGAACATACATACATAATACTCCATGTACACATCCCTCATCCGTGGACACACTCCATGTAATCAAAGCCATAAGACTCCCGGCACCTGGCTGATCTAGTGCAGGGAGTGCTGGTAAAAGTTCTAGATTTCAATACCAAACAAAAATTTCAAATAAGTGTCTATATAATAACAGTGATACCTAGTCAGGTTATTAAAGTGTCTCCATACCGCTGCAAAAAAAGATACGTCAGAGGAGAACAATTCCCCAGCCATCAGATAAACAGGAAAACATCTAAACTAACATGCCCAATTAAAAAACAGATAAAGCCATACATGTAAAAGAAAGAGCACATCGGTAACGAGTAGTTACGCCATGAAAAACACTTGGGGACGCGAGTGCTTGCTGGCGTCTAGTAAATGTCTACAATCCCCTGAAGCAGAAGAGGACCCAGTTTTTCTGCCATCAGGAAGGGCTTTGCAAATGCCTTCTCCACTACAAAAATCACACACACAAATAACAGAGAAGAGAGTTCATTATTTTGCAAATATCGTGAGGTATAGAAGGATGCAAAACTTGAGGGAGAGAGGAGGATTAAACGCTCTATGCCCATTCTGCACCTTGAAAAGTTACAGACTTACAAACACACCACAACTGATCCGTGGTACACCTGACACACGTGTTTCTTGTCATTGCAGACTGTGCATGTTAAACAGGGACTTCTATAGGACTGCAATGGATATTCACATGATGTATATAAAGCAAGAAACATGGCATTCAAAAATAGAGCTTAACTATATAATTTGACTAAAGGAAGTTACATATTAGACCACGTCTTGTTGAGACTTAAATGCTCATGGTATACCAGGGACCACCAGTAAAACACACAGGTTGATGCATGCAGACTGTGCTCATTCAGAACCTAGAATAGACACCCTCTACCGCTTCTTGTGTAGCAATGTGAATAAGCAAGCAGTGTACAAACCTTCTGCATATGGCACCACGATCAACGCTCGGTCCACGAACACGGTGTTGGTCAAGTGCTGAGCGACCACGGTAGAGTCTGGATCATGGAACTTTACAAAACAGACACGAGATGTTACAGGCAAAGGAGAATCACTAAAAAAAGGAAAAGGAAAAACCAAGGTGAATGCATGATTATAGCAGTTTGAAGTGGGAAGCTAAAACGAGTGGTACTTTGTATGTAACATACGAGGTGTCCGCTCCCACTGACACGGTGATAGGTGGCACTTTACTCACCTTCCAGCACAGATTTGCATCTCAAAAACCACTATAAAAAGCAGGGCATTTCAAAAGGATAAATTTGGTAGAAAAAAAAAAAAAAAAAAAAAAAAAAGCATTTCCTGCCTTCACAAGCAGTTATGCATGGACAGGATACACCCTAGTGGGCAATGACTACATCACATCCGTACAAACAAGTTATGAAGGTTGAAGGGTGTGCAAGTAAATAATGCTCTCTCTGTGATTGACAAACCCCAGAAATATGCCACTGGTGCCTAACTTTCAAAAAGTGTTTTCTGGTATAATCGGCCCCATGCATTCTTATAAGGTGAAATGTCAAATGAAACGAGCAATATCAGCAAACAATAGTGTATTATGGTGGGATATGATGGGGTTATTGAGGCGGAAACCGCCTCAAAGTAGGGCATGTTGCTTCTATTTCCGGCAAGCGTTTTTTTTTTTGCTCGTGGTAAAAAAAAAACAAAAAAACAAAAAAAAAACGCCTTCACTTCCCATTGAAATCAATGGGAGTCAAAGTCGTCAGTTTTTTGCCGCGGTTTACGCAGAAAAAAAACGCTGCAAAAAACTCAGTGTGAACAGGGCCTTAACATCTTTTCATGATCACATGGTCTGTTGCACGATCTCGCCAATTCACATAGTTGTGCTTTGTCGGAGATGCGGAGCTCATATTTAAAAAAAAAAATAATAATTCTTTCCAGGATTTTTTTATTACAATCTACACCAACACAAAAAAAAACTTCCACATGATCCACTTTCATGCCGTCAGGTTTATACCGTATATGAAGAAAACCAGTCAGCAGGAGTTCCGATTAAAGCTTCTTTAATACAATAGACATAAATCCACATTAGAGGCTTGGCAGCAATGAACAGCGGGCGCGAGCATTGCTGGAACAAGCGGCCTGACTGGCACAGAAATCCTCTGTTCTATAACACCGTGTACCATGGCTCATACTGACAGCTTTCATTGCGACCAAAATAAATACTGCGAATATAGGTTCAACTTATAGAAACATTCAAGAACACTGTATTATTACCTAGATAGTAGGTGGGGGAATTTAAAGCGGACTCATAACTATTAATCAAACAATCATTTTTGTGCTGTTGTGATGTGACCACCGGCATCTATGGGGTTTTTACCGCCAATTTCATGTAGAGGCCGGTCACCGGCTCGATCGCGGGAGCCGGTGTACTCCTATAGCAGCTGGGAGCTTTGTGAACGCTTTCAGCCGTGCTATAGAGACCTGCCAGAGCAGGTCTCAAGAGCAATGCACGAATTATGCAATAGACTGCAGTGTTGTGATATTGCCGTCTATGGCATAAGCGATCTGAAGATCGCAGATTCAAGCCCCACAGGGGGGCTAAATAAAAGTAAGCAATTTTTTCTTTTTTTTAAATAGGAATTCAAAATCACCCCCTTTTCCTAGATCACAAAAATAAACAAAAGAAAACCCCAAACATTAGGTGTTCCAGCGTCGAAAAATGCCCGAACTATAAAAATATTTATCCAATACGGCCAACGTCGTAGAAGGGAAAAAGTTCAAAATAGCCGAATCGCCGTTTTTTCCACTTCAACCACCACAAATTTTTTTTTACGGAAACTGATCTAAATGTCAGACATTGCCCCAAATGGTATTAATTAAAACTACATCTTTCCACATACAAAAAGATGCCTTACGCCGCTCTGTACACAGAAATATATAAAAAAAATTACGGGGATCACAATATGGGGATGAAAAATGTTGTTTTTTTTAAAGGTACTAAAACATATCAAAAACAATATACATTTGGTATCTCCGTGATCTCACTGACCCGCAGAATAAAGGTAATGTATCATTTTCGCCGTACATTTACCACCATAAAAGAGAAACCCATAAGTAAATTGCAGAACTGCTGATTTTTTTACATTTCCACCCCATTCAGAATTTTTTTCCAGCTTCCCAGTAAATCGCACATAATATTAAATAGTGCCATTAGAAAGTACAGTTCACCCCGTAAAAATTAAGCCCCCATGTGGCTGTGTCAACGAAAAAAATAAAAGTTATGACTATTTGAAGGCGGGGAGGAAAAAACAAAAAAGCATAAAAACAATTAGTCTGGTTCTGAAAGACGGGCTCACATCTGCTTTCTTTAGAGTATGTGAACACGTAGTGTTTTCAGGCGTATTTCGGGGCGTTTACGCCTCGAAAAACAGAAGAACACTTACAAACATCTGCCCATTGATATCAATGGGAAATACGGCGTTCTGTTCCGACGGGGCTTTCTTTTACGCCTCATTTTCTAAAAATGGCGCGTAAAAAGACGCCTGCGAAAAAGTGCATGTCAGTTCTTGAGCCGTTTTTCATGGACTATAGAAAAAAAAAGCTCTAAAAACGGCCATAAAGAATGCCGCAAAATGCGCGAGATTCTAAATAAAAAAAAAAAAAAAAAAGGCTCTGAAAATCAGGAGTTGTTTTTCCTTGAGAACAGCTCAGTGTTGTCAGACGTTTTTGATTATGTGCGCGCACATGCCCTTATATACAGCCATTGCCAACAAATGTAAACCTATATGGCTGATACTAAAAAAATTGCTTAATCCTGGAAACCCCTAAATACCAACTTCAGATAAAGGATATGCACAGCAAATCGTCAACATGCAAAATAAACTACATATAAAAGTAGATCGATACAACATGTTAGCATTGTGTAGGGACGGGCATGAAAATAAACTGCAAAAGTTCCTTAAAAAACGCATACATACAATTCTATAGAATCAGGAAACCCAAAAATGACATTTGGAAGCTCAATTTCCACTACAGACGGCCTCCTCTCTTCTCATTACATCTCAAACTGCCCATACAACAGACTAGGTGCTTTTTGGTGACACAAACGAGCATGACAGATGCCAACCAAACACTTATCTGTGGAAAATGATCATCCATGTTGGCGATTTGTAGTTTTAACTCAGAGTAGTAGTCCAAAACGAACTTTTAGACCATCCGTGAATGACAAGTCATATAGAAAATGTCGGCCTGTAATCCCTAATGAATAACCAGCTTTATTGTATCAATTTTAGTAAATATGTTTCTACCAATCATAAATTGTATCAAGAAAAGCTATACATGTTGAAACTAGGTGCAAGTTAGGCTTCGTTAACATCCGTTCCGGAGCCCTGACGGAAACGGAAAACCCTTTGGTTTCAGTTTGTGTCAATCACCATTGATTTCAATGGTGATGGATCTGGTGCCAATGGTTTCGGTTTGTCTCCGTTGTGCAAGGGTGCCGTCGTTTTGATTGGATATTCATTCCGTCAAAATGACGGAACCCTTGCACAACGGAGACAAACTAAAACCATTGGCACCGGATCCGTCACCATTGAAATCAATGGTGATGGAAACAGAAAACCTTTTGGTTTCAGTTTGTCAGTCAGGGCTCAGTTCCAACGGAAAGGAGCCCTGACGCAGATGTGAACGAAGCCTGACTCAGCCACAAGGGAAGGCTGCCCGGCCTCAGTGTTGGCAGAAGGCACAAAGAGAGACATCTGCGGATTGAGCACAGAACATAAAATGATGCAGTTAATACGCCCCAATAATCACTAATGACACAATCTTTCCGTAAGACAGTGCTCTGCATCCTGCGGCCCGCCGGCTGTTGTGACACTACAAGTCCTAGCTATTGTGGAATGCTGGGAGTCTCTTAAGTCTCTTTTACAAGTCATGAAGACATCATGGTGTATTTCCTATACGGAAATTGTAAATACCATAACGCAATACGCAGCTCATAAATATACGGAAAAAAAATAAAAATCTAGGGGCCTGTTCACATCAGTGTCCGGGTTCCGTTCAACCTTTCCGCCAGAGGAACCGATGAATGGAAACTATCGCCTTCAATTGCATTACCATTGATTTAAACGGAAATGCTTCCGTATGTTTCCATTAAGTTCCCGCTTTTTTTCACGGAAACAATAGCGTAGTCGACTACTATTAAGGAAAAGCATATTGAGAACTGAGCAAAACAAGAACGCATCCCCCTGTGCATGATGTGACTTCAATTAAAAGATCTGAGCTGGGTGACACAAGGTCTTATAGCACGGACACAGAATATATAACATGTACTACTACTCCAGACATCCTGACACTAATGATCTGCTGCCACTGAAAATTAAAAAATCTGCACAATTGAACGTTCGAATCACTCCACGTGAGAAACTCTGCACAACGGTCACAACCGGAGCGATAGCAGGACTGGAAATGACTGTTCAGTAGCCATAAGATCATAAAATTATAAATAAGCGCCAATTACCCGTGCACCGATGACCAGCTTTAATGGCTCATCCAGTATTATGTAACAAAAAAAACAAATCCTTGTATAATGAAACACTAAGGCCTCATGCACACAACCGTAGCCATGTGCACGGCCGTGATTTTCGGGTCGGGCGGCGAGTGACACACTCAAATCACGGGCCGTGCACATGGCCGCGTCCATTATTTCCTATGAGCCTTGACCGCACAACACAGCCGTAATAAGACATGTCCGTTCTTTCTGCGGTCCAGGCTCCTGGGCCATGCACGGACCGTTTTTTAACGGATAGCACACTGACATTCATTTCTATGGGTGTACAGGATCAGACAGCACCAGATATGTGGAAGGATGGGGTTTTGCACCGATAGGGGCCCAACCCGAAGGAGAATAAAAGAGTATCCGGCACACCAATTTTGAAACAAAAGGTATTTTTAATGCCAGTGGCAGAGTGAGACATTTCGGTCTAAGCGACCTTTATCAGACAATGAGCCGTGCTGGAAAACTGTATAGACGAGCGCTAGTGGTGCTGATAGCGGCTGGCCGCTGTATCATGTGGCCAGCCGCTATCACTTTTCCAGCACGGCTCAGTGCCCGATGAAGGTCGCTTAGATCGAAACGTCGCACTCTGCCACTGGCATTAAAAACAAAACAAAAATACCTTTTGTTTCAAAATTGGTGTGCCGGATACTCTATTATATTCATTTCTATGGGGTCATGCACGCTTCCGTTGTTTTAACGGTTCCGTGCGTCCGTTCTGTCAGAACTAGAACACGTCCTACTTCTGTCTGTTCAGTGTCCATCTCCCATTGAAGCCTATCGATCCATCAAAATAGCGGACGGCAACACAGGAGACATCTGTGTGCCGTGTGTTTTTCACGGATCCGTTGTCAAGCACCGGCAGGGCACGCCAAAGTTCCCTGCATTCAACACACAAGATGGATTTTAACGGTTTAAAACGGAAGCACGATGTCAGTTTAAAACTGAACGGATCCAAAGTGACAACGGAAACCACACGGATGTCACAACAGACGGACGTAGAAACTGTGAAGGATGTGTGCATGAGGCCTAACTTTCTAGTATACTTTTTTTTTAGCTATAATTCTTTGCCATTTTCAAGACCTCAACTTGCTGTCAACGAGCGAGAACATTCTTGTTTACATCCAAAGACAGAAATGGCCATTCTGAAGTAATGCTTCTCATCGCTGGGTGTTTGTGTGACCGTTGTATAAAATCTAGACAATCCTCTCGCTTAAAGGGGTTTTCCACGTTCTGACAACTGATGATCTATCCACCAGATAGGTCATGAGTAAATGATCGGTGCAGGTTCGACGCCCAGACCCCGCACCGATCAGCTGCTGCGTCCGTGCGCCGGAAGCAGACGGCTCCAGTCAAAGAATAGCAGCCGAGCTGCAGTATTCAACCGAATAAGAGAAGAGCTGCAGTTCTGCAGCACGGCCACTATGCAGTGTATGGAGCCAACTGCTTCCGGCTCCAACTACTGCATACAATTCATAACAGCCGATGCGCGGAGGCAGCCGGATCAGCGCGGGGTTCGGGTGTCGGACCCGCACCGATCATATACGGATGACCAATCTGGCGGATAGGTCATCAGTTGTCCCGTAGTGGAATCTCTAGGCAGTTTTGAGGCCTCCTAACTGCTGATATAGAGGGGGGGAGGACGTTGTAAACTTACCTTCTGTCTGAATAAGACAAGTTGCACGACCGGAAAATAATTCCCTTGAGGTGACGACGCAAGTGCCACTCTCTGCTCTGAGTGACAGCTCTAGCAACCAATCCGGAGACAGTCAGCGTGGTCTCTCTGAGCAGAGGGGCTGGCAGCGTGCAGTGAGGGGAACCGAGGAGCGCGTCACATCAAGTCCGCCTCAGTGACGATCGCGGCTCCAGGGGGAAATAAACCATTTTCTCAGTCATGCAACATAAAGGGAAGGCAACAATTCCCACCCCCATCTTATATCACACTGTCAATTTTAAAGAGGCTCTGTCACCAGATAAGTGGCCTATATTGTACATGATGTGATCGGCGCTGTAATGTAGATAACAGAAGTTTTTTTAATAGGAAAAACTATTTTTTACGGAGTTATGACCTATATTAGCTTTATGCTAATGAGTTTCTTAATGGACAACTGGGCATGTTACGTTAGACCAAATGGGTGTTGTACAGGGGAGTGTATGACGCTGACCAATCAGTGACCAATCAGCGTCATACACTCTTCTCCATTCATTTACACTGCAGATAGTAATATAGCTATATCTCTATGTGCAGCCACATAAACACACTATAACATTACTACAGTGTCCTGATAATGAATATACATCACTACCAGCCTGGACGTCATGTGTACTCAGAATCCTGACACTACTGAATCTTTTCTGTGAGATTCTAGCAACGGAAACGTAATCTCGTTTGAAATGACAAGTTACATCGTAATCTCGCGAGATTACGTTTGCCTTGCTAGAATCTCAGAGACGCTACAGAAGTGTCAGGATTCTGAGTACACATGACGTCCAGGCTGGATGGTCATGTGTATTCATTATCAGGACACTGTAGTAATGTTAGGGCTTGTGTATGAGGCTGCACATAGTGATATATCTATATCGCTAGTGCAGTGTAAATGAATGGAGAGGAGTGCATGATGCCGATTGGTCAGCGTCATACACTCCTCTGTACAACTCCCACTTGGTCGGAAGTAAAACACGCCCACTTGGGCATTAAGAAAGCTCATTAGCTAAAAATCGCTCAAAAAAAGTGGTAAAAATTTATCGGTTTTCTAAATAAAAATCATTACTGTCCCCTACATTACAGCGCCGATCACATTATATAGGAGACAGGGCACTTATAATGTGGTGACAGAGACTCTTTAGATCCTCAATACCGCTGAGTTTCCTTTAACACATCCTGTCCTGATCGTTTGCTGCAATGTATCAGCGCAGGAAAATCTGTGTACAGCTACCGTTATTTTAATGCCTTCAGTTTATTGGTTGGGAGCGCTCATAGCGTACACCCTGTACATATCCATGAGGCCCCCCTGCACCCCGCGTATACGGGATAAGACTTTTTACTGTACGGGTATAATCTGTTGCGCTTTCCTATACAGAGGATTGTCGGGACTGAAAAAAAAATTGTAAAACCATCAGCTGTGAGACGGTCGCTCGAAATAAGCATTGCCGTCTTTGAATGTAAAGCCTGTTTCCACCTAGTGACAGCAAGCAGAGATCTTGAAACTAGCAAGGAATTGATCCACAAAGTCTACTGGAAAATTACAGAACATTATTATACAATGATTACACTTTAGTTACATAAAATCAGCCTATATTTTTTTTTTTTAACGTGGCGTTCCCGGCACCATTTTTGCGCTGTGTCATAATCCACATAGAAATTCTTGTGACGGATTTTAAATTCGTAACGGTTTTTGGTCTTTTTTTTAATAAAAAAAAAAGCAAACGATCAAAAAAAGGTTCCAAAATAAATAAAATGACCCCTCACAGTTGCGCCTACAATTCACCAATACACAAAACCGCCTCATAAAGGACCACGACAAAAATGAGGGAAATCTGAGGGACTAAAAGTACCAGAAAGCCTTCCCATGACTGCAACTCCTCCAACAGACCCACTAACCACCTCCAATACAATGATAGGAGTAGTATTCCCCTCATGTGTCCGCCCGGTTCCCGCGCACTCTCGCCTCAGGCCGTGTTATAAATAACCCGGTCGCCATTTTGTGCCCCCGCCATATTCTCCCCTCATCTCCGCGACTCTGCCGCCCTCGGATTACTTACTCTGGCGGGAAAAGTTTCAACTCCTCGATTTTGCCCAGGAACCCGAAGAGGGTTTTCATCTGCTCGGTGCTGGCGCTGGGGGACACGTTCGTCACCTGGATCACGTCTGTGGTGGAAGTCATTTTCGCCTCCTGCTTTAACACATTAAATACGGAAACAAAAGAAACAGAGTGACACACAGGATTAGTAATGTGAGTCTGTCAGGGTCCCCGGCAGGACGGGCGGGAGAGCGGCCGGTCACAGCGATGACAACGGAGCCGCCGCCATGAAACTACTACAAGGAGCTGACTGGGCCGCAGTATCCCACAATGCACTGGACGCGACTGCGCACCGCCGGGCTCTCACCAAGCCACACCCCCAGTTCTTCCCAGACCATACCCAGTAAACACAGGCCACGCCCCTCATGGCCCGCGTTGTTCCCCTCGCCTCATTCACAAAAGGAAAGATTCACACGTCTGGATAAAGAAGCGTTTTTTTTTCGTCGCGACTGCGGCAAAACCGCATCACTCTACCCCAATTTTGCTAAAATCGCGGGGAAAAAACGCATTTTGACCGCGACGTATGAATCCAGTCTATTTACCTGCAAAATTGTGTGGCCACGGTTTCATTAATAACAGCACGACTTTTCAGGTAAACAGACGATTTACCAACAACAAAGCACGGCCATTAACGAGCAGATTGACAACCGCTCTGGACAGAGTGCCAATGAAGCCGTCTAGCGGTCGCGTCAGTGCACACGGAAAACCAAAAACGGACGTAAAATACAGAGCTTTCAAGCGTTTTTTTATGGCCATTTTTAGGGGCTGTTTTTCTATCGACCCAATGAAAAACGGCTCGAGAAGTGACATGCACTTCTTTTTTATGGGGCGTTTTTTTTATGCACTAGTTTTAAAAACGGCTGCGTAAAAAAATGCCTGCGAAAAAGAAGTGCATGTCACTTCTCGAGCCGTTTTTGGGGCCGGTTTTCATTGACTCAATAGACATACAGCTCCAAAAACGGCCGTGAACAACGCAAGTTGCTAAAAAAAAACGTCTGAAAATCAGGAGCTGTTTTCAAGGGAAAACAGCTCCTGATTTTCAGCCGTTTTTTAATTAAGGGTATGTTCACACGGCGGGGGTCCGTAACGGCTGAAATTACGGGGATGTTTCAGCCTGAAAACATCCCCGTAATTTCAGCCGTACCGGCATGTGCAGGCGCTTGAACGCCGCGTCAATTACGGCCGTAATTAGCGCTGCTATTCATTGGAGTCAATGAATAGCGGCTCCAATTACGGCTAAAGAAGTGACAGGTCACTTCTTCTACGCGGGCGTCTATTTACGCGCCGTCATTTGACAGCGGCGCGTAAATATACGCCTCGTGTGAACAGACAAACGTCTGCCCATTGCTTTCAATGGGCAGATGTTTGTCAGCGCTATTGAGGCGCTATTTTCGGGCGTAATTCGGGGCAAAAACGCCCGATTTACGTCCGTAAATAGGCCGTGTGAACATACCCTAACTGGCCTTGTTCACTGCTTTTTTTACGGCCATTTTTGTAGCTGTTTTTCTATAGAGTCAATGAAAAACGGCTCGAGAAGTGTCTTGCACTTCTTTTTACGCACCGTTTTTTGAAAATGAGGCCTAAAAAACCGCCCCTCTCGGAACAGAACGCCGTATTTGGGCAGATGTTGGGATGTTCTGCTTCCGATTGGCCCATGTAAACATGCCCTTAGAATCAATAGTAATGTGTTCGTAGGCATAATTAAAGCGTATTTCTGGGTGTAATTAAAGGCGTTTTGGTGACTGGTATTAGTGGGGGGCAGGGTGGTGACTGGTATTAGTGGGGGCAGGGTGGTGACTGGTATTAGTGGGGGGCAGGGTGGTGACTGGTGTTAGTGGGGGGCAGGGTGGTGACTGGTATTAGTGGGGGCAGGGTGGTGACGGGTATTAGTGGGGGGCAGGGTGGTGACTGGTATTAGTGGGGGGCAGGGTGGTGACTGGTATTAGTGGGGGGCAGGGTGGTGACTGGTATTAGTGGGGGCAGGGTGGTGACTGGTGTTAGTGGGGGGCAGGGTGGTGACTGGTATTAGTGGGGGGCAGGGTGGTGACTGGTGTTAGTGGGGGGCAGGGTGGTGACTGGTATTAGTGGGGGGCAGGGTGGTGACTGGTATTAGTGGGGGCAGGGTGGTGACGGGTATTAGTGGGGGGCAGGGTGGTGACTGGTATTAGTGGGGGGCAGGGTGGTGACTGGTATTAGTGGGGGGCAGGGTGGTGACTGGTATTAGTGGGGGCAGGGTGGTGACTGGTGTTAGTGGGGGGCAGGGTGGTGACTGGTATTAGTGGGGGGCAGGGTGGTGACTGGTGTTAGTGGGGGGCAGGGTGGTGACTGGTATTAGTGGGGGGCAGGGTGGTGACTGGTATTAGTGGGGGCAGGGTGGTGACGGGTATTAGTGGGGGGCAGGGTGGTGACTGGTATTAGTGGGGGGCAGGGTGGTGACTGGTATTAGTGGGGGGCAGGGTGGTGACTGGTATTAGTGGGGGGCAGGGTGGTGACTGGTATTAGTGGGGGCAGGGTGGTGACTGGTGTTAGTGGGGGCAGGGTGGTGACTGGTATTAGTGGGGGCAGGGTGGTGACTGGTATTAGTGGGGGGCAGGGTGGTGACTGGTATTAGTGGGGGGCAGGGTGGTGACTGGTATTAGTGGGGGGCAGGGTGGTGACTGGTGTTAGTGGGGGGCAGGGTGGTGACTGGTATTAGTGGGGGGCAGGGTGGTGACTGGTATTAGTGGGGGGCAGGGTGGTGACTGGTATTAGTGGGGGGCAGGGTGGTGACTGGTGTTAGTGGGGGGCAGGGCGGTGACTGGTATTAGTGGGGGCAGGGCGGTGACTGGTATTAGTGGGGGCAGGGTGGTGACTGGTATTAGTGGGGGCAGGGTGGTGACTGGTATTAGTGGGGGCAGGGTGGTGACTGGTGTTAGTGGGGGGCAGGGTGGTGACTGGTATTAGTGGGGGGCAGGGTGGTGACTGGTATTAGTGGGGGCAGGGTGGTGACTGGTATTAGTGGGGGCAGGGTGGTGACTGGTATTAGTGGGGGGCAGGGTGGTGACTGGTATTAGTGGGGGGCAGGGTGGTGACTGGTATTAGTGGGGGGCAGGGTGGTGACTGGTATTAGTGGGGGGCAGGGTGGTGACTGGTATTAGTGGGGGGCATGGTGGTGACTGGTATTAGTGGGGGGCAGGGTGGTGACTGGTATTAGTGGGGGCAGGGTGGTGACTGGTATTAGTGGGGGGCAGGGTGGTGACTGGTATTAGTGGGGGGCAGGGTGGTGACTGGTATTAGTGGGGGGCAGGGTGGTGACTGGTATTAGTGGGGGCAGGGTGGTGACTGGTATTAGTGGGGGGCAGGGTGGTGACTGGTATTAGTGGGGGCAGGGTGGTGACTGGTATTAGTGGGGGCATGGTGGTGACTGGTATTAGTGGGGGCAGGGTGGTGACTGGTATTAGTGGGGGGCAGGGTGGTGACTGGTATTAGTGGGGGGCAGGGTGGTGACTGGTATTAGTGGGGGCAGGGTGGTGACTGGTATTAGTGGGGCAGGGTGGTGACTGGTATTAGTGGGGGCAGGGTGGTGACTGGTATTAGTGGGGCAGGGTGGTGACTGGTATTAGTGGGGGCAGGGTGGTGACTGGTATTAGTGGGGGGCAGGGTGGTGACTGGTATTAGTGGGGGGCAGGGTAGTGACTGGTATTAGTGGGGGGCAGGGTGGTGACTGGTATTAGTGGGGGGCAGGGTGGTGACTGGTATTAGTGGGGGCAGGGTGGTGACTGGTATTAGTGGGGGCATGGTGGTGACTGGTATTAGTGGGGGCAGGGTGGTGACTGGTATTAGTGGGGGCAGGGTGGTGACTGGTATTAGTGGGGTAGGGTGACTGGTATTAGTGGGGGCAGGGTGGTGACTGGTATTAGTGGGGGCAGGGTGGTGACTGGTATTAGTGGGGGCAGGGTGGTGACTGGTATTAGTGGGGTAGGGTGACTGGTATTAGTGGGGGCAGGGTGGTGACTGGTGTTAGTGGGGGGCAGGGTGGTGACTGGTATTAGTGGGGGGCAGGGTGGTGACTGGTATTAGTGGGGGCAGGGTGGTGACTGGTGTTAGTGGGGGGCAGGGTGGTGACTGGTATTAGTGGGGGGCAGGGTGGTGACTGGTATTAGTGGGGGGCAGGGTGGTGACTGGTATTAGTGGGGGGCAGGGTGGTGACTGGTATTAGTGGGGGCAGGGTGGTGACTGGTGTTAGTGGGGGGCAGGGTGGTGACTGGTGTTAGTGGGGGCAGGGTGGTGACTGGTATTAGTGGGGGGCAGGGTGGTGACTGGTATTAGTGGGGGGCAGGGTGGTGACTGGTATTAGTGGGGGGCAGGGTGGTGACTGGTATTAGTGGGGGCAGGGTGGTGACTGGTATTAGTGGGGGCAGGGTGGTGACTGGTATTAGTGGGGGCAGGGTGGTGACTGGTATTAGTTGGGGCAGGGTGGTGACTGGTGTTAGTGGGGGGCAGGGTGGTGACTGGTATTAGTGGGGGGCAGGGTGGTGACTGGTATTAGTGGGGGGCAGGGTGGTGACTGGTATTAGTGGGGGGCAGGGTGGTGACTGGTATTAGTGGGGGGCAGGGTGGTGACTGGTATTAGTGGGGGCAGGGTGGTGACTGGTGTTAGTGGGGGGCAGGGTGGTGACTGGTATTAGTGGGGGGCAGGGTGGTGACTGGTATTAGTGGGGGCAGGGTGGTGACTGGTATTAGTGGGGTAGGGTGACTGGTATTAGTGGGGGCAGGGTGGTGACTGGTATTAGTGGGGGGCAGGGTGGTGACTGGTATTAGTGGGGGCAGGGTGGTGACTGGTATTAGTGGGGGGCAGGGTGGTGACTGGTATTAGTGGGGGGCAGGGTGGTGACTGGTATTAGTGGGGGCAGGGTGGTGACGGGTATTAGTGGGGGGCAGGGTGGTGACTGGTGTTAGTGGGGGCAGGGTGGTGACTGGTATTAGTGGGTGGCAGGGTGGTGACTGGTATTAGTGGGGGCAGGGTGGTGACTGGTATTAGTGGGGGCAGGGTGGTGACTGGTATTAGTGGGGGCAGGGTGGTGACTGGTATTAGTGGGGGGCAGGGTGGTGACTGGTATTAGTGGGGGCAGGGTGGTGACGGGTATTAGTGGGGGGCAGGGTGGTGACTGGTGTTAGTGGGGGGCAGGGTGGTGACTGGTATTAGTGGGTATATTACTGGTACAATGTGTATGTTGGTGTCTTGTATCAATTTTTTTCTCTCATATCGTTCACAAAAATAGAAAAAGCAGCGCTTCAGCCGTCAGGAAACTACAACTCCCAGGAATCCCTTACAGACGCAGGTTGTTGGGGCATGCTGGGGGTTGTAGTTTCCCGTTGTTGGAGCTCCTCATGTGATTGGCCCGGCTTCCTTCGTCTGGACACAGCAGCGCTCCGTCTCCCTGTGCTGCGGCTGGACGGGATACAGACAAGATTACCTCATGTACACGCCGCCACCATATTAGTCATGCTGCTCTCGGGCGCCATCTAGTGCCTCATCCGGCCGCTGTCAGCTCTGGGCGGGCTGCCTGTGTTTGAATTGCACCCACCGGACCTTGCCTGTCATGTCTCGGTTCAAGAGGGGGGGAATCACCGGGGATCCCCGGGCCGGTTTCAAAGACCAGAAAGACAAGGAGCCGGCTGTACCTCAGGGACTGATCAAGGCGGCCAGGAAGAGTGGACAGCTAAATCTATCAGGAAGAGGCCTGAGCGAGGGTGAGGGAGCCAGGACGCGTGAGGGAGGTCTGAGGGGGCCAGGACAGGTGAGGGAGGTCTGGGGGGGCCTGGACAGGTGAGGGAGGTCTGGGGGGGCCTGGACAGGTGAGGGAGGTCTGGGGGGGCCTGGACAGGTGAGGGAGGTCTGAGGGGGTCACGACAGGTGAGGGAGGTCTGAGGGGGCCAGGACAGGTGAGGGAGGTCTGAGGGCCAGGACAGGTGCGGGAGGTCTGAGGGGGTCACGACAGGTGCGGGAGGTCTGAGGGGGCCAGGACAGGTGAGGGAGGTCTGAGGGGGCCAGGACAGGTGAGGGAGGTCTGGGGGGGACCAGGGCAGGTGAGGGAGGTCTGGGGGGACCAGGACAGGTGAGGGAGGTCTGGGGGGGCCAGGACAGGTGAGGTGGGGTCTCGGGGGCTCTGAGCAGGCTGTGGTGTTGTCATGGATACCCCCGGTGAGGCCATCACTGTGTACGTCCCATTCTTCTGGTGCCACGGCAGTCACATGATACGATTTTCGTGCGTCACAGCGTTTTGTTTTTTCCTCGCCGTAGAAGGCGACGACCTGTGGGCAAGCTGCGACTTTAGCCCGTTACCACTAACGCCCAACTCTTGATTGTGGTTGCCTTTTAATGATAGGTGACGCCGGCACATGGCGACCATATTGGCTGCCGCATAATTGCCACACGTTTATAAAAGCGGAGGTTGTTTGCGTCCATTTATTCATTTTTTTAAAATTTGCTTTGTATTTTTGTCCAGTTCCTGCGAGCGTTTGGAGAATAAATCTGGACACCCCCGAGGAGGCTCACAGCAACGTCCAGTTTGATGCGTCCGACCGTTGGTGGGAACAGACGGATCTCACTAAACTGTTTCTGTCTTCCAATAAGCTGCCGTCTCTGCCTGAAGACCTCAAGCTGCTGCCCGCCCTGGTGGTGCTGGACGTACGTCTCGCTGCTGCTGCTGCTCACAAGTCTCATTTTACGTCGTTTCTCCGTTGGTACCGTTTCGCGGGGTGGTTTGTCATGTGGCCAAAAATCCTTTTTACACCATGCGGTCAAACATTGTGCAGTTTATAGGACGAGATGTGTCGCGGGAAGCCCCTTATGTTGCAGCCCCTAAAGTCCAGGGGAATAAACGATTGGCGCTCCCAGCACGAGACTGCAACACGGCCATGACTGACAGCGTCTCCCACTGCAAAGGCCGGCAACGGGGATGACTCGGATCTCGGTCGTTTAAACCCCTTAAATGCTGTGGTTAATAGCGACCGCAGCATTTAAAGAGGCTCTGTCACCAAATTATCAAATCCCTATCTCCTATTGCATGGGATCGGCGCTGCAATGTAGAGAACAGTAAGGTTTTTTTTTTTTTTGTTTTTTTTAAACGCTCATTTTTGGCCAAGTTATGAGCAATTTTATATTTATGCAAATGAGCTTTGAAATGGACAACTGGGCGTGTTTTTTTTCGTATTTCCAACTGGGCGTGTATTTTTTTTAACTGGGCGTGTTTACTTGTTTTACTAACTGGGTGTTGTGAAATAGAAGTGTATGATGCTGACCAATCAGTGACAAATCAGCATCATACACTTCTCATCGTTCCCACCCAGCTTCTTTCACTAAAGACACACAGCGTGACGTCACCCACAGGTCCTTCAACCTTGGCGTCGGTCAGAGCAGATACATCGGCTGAAAGGCGTCCAAAAGGTTAATATGCTCGTCTCTAGGGAGTTTACTATGCTTACCTGCACATTCCCTGCACTGTAGCCTCTGACGCCTGGAGCTGATGTGTCTTCTCTCTTCCGACGCCAAGGTTGAAGGACCTGTGGGTGACGTCATCATTCCCAGCCAGCTTCTTTCACTGCAGACACAGCGTGACGTCACCCACAGGTCCTTCAACCTTGCTGTCGGAAGAGAGAAGACACATCCGCTCCAGGCGTACAGTTGAATTTGCAGCAGCATCACCATGTGCAGGTAAGCATAGCAAACTCCCTAGAGACGAGCATATTAACCTTTTGGATGCCTTTCAGCCGATGTATCTTCTCTGACAGACGCCAAGGTTGAAGGACCTGTGGGTGACGTCACGCTGTGTCTTTAGTGAAAGAAGTTGGGTGGGAACGATGAGAAGTGAATGATGCTGATTTGTCAGCGTCATACACTTCTATTCACAACGCCCAGTTGGTAAAAACACAATACACGCCCAGTTGGAAGTACGAAAAAAAACACGCCCAGTTGTCCATTTCAAAGGTCATTTGCATAAATATAAAATAGCTCATAACTTGGCCAAAAATGATCGTTTTTAAAAAAAAATAAAAAAACAACGTTACTGTTATCTACATTGCAGCACCGATCACATGCGATAGGGATTGATAATCTGGTGTCAGAGCCTCTTTAAGTGGTTTGATGAAGAGGAGGGGGTTTATTCTGTCGCCTATCGGTGGCCAGTGAATGCAATCGCCGGTAGCCATGGCAGCCGGGTGCCTAACAAAGTCCCACTTCAGGCCTGCCATAGTTGTATGCCTAGTAAATCGTGCCAGAGGCGACATCCCGATAGACCGCCTGTCCCTTTTACCTTATACTGAGTATATATAAAGCATTATATCTGAGATCACGTTGTGACCTTTCGTAGTGGGGAGGAAAAAATGTATCAAATGTGTGAAATAATAAAGTTTATTTAAAAAAAAAAACTTAAAAAAGGATAAAAACAATTTTCCAAAGTGTAAAAAATAAATAAAAATACACATATATGGTATCGCCGCCATCCGAACAATAAAGTCAACGCTTTACATCACGTGGTGAACGCCGCACAAAAAAAATGCAAAAAGCAACGGAGCAAATCCTTTTTTTTTTTTCTATCCCCCCCCCAAATAAAGAACTATAAGTTAATCAATTCGTCCGATGTACCCGAAAATGGTTCCAATAAAATCACCATCTCATACCGCTAAAAACAAGCCCCCCTCAGCTATATCGGCGAACAATTTTACAGCTTTTAGAACGCGGTAATTAAAAAATAAGGGAGTCTGGTCTTTAAGTGGTTAATACAGTGAAGTTTTTTTTAATCTGACATTAGGGGCTTATTCACACGGCCTGGATAATAGGTCGGTCGTGTGACGGAGGGTTTTTTAACGCTCGCCACACAGATGCATTAAAATCAATGCATGTCTATGGGGCTAGTCACATGGTCGTTTTTTTAAAAGGACCTTGTGAACGGCCCGTAAATAAAAATAGAACCTGTCCTGGTTTTGCCCGTTTTCCTGGATGCCTCAATAGAATAAAGTCTGAGAGATCCGTGAAAACGGTTCCCGCACGGCTGCAAATCGTCCGATTTGACCACCGTTCGTGTGAATGCGGCCTCATACGATCTGATGGGTGGCGGATTATCAGAGATTCAGAATTACTGGACGGTCATAGAAAAATATATAACTCCCCTAATTGATTCTGTTCTGGCCTCGTGATAAATAAGATTATCCGAATTTATGGATTGGCGGATGCCAGATTAAAGGAACCGCTAAAAATTGTCATGATCCCTGAAGTGCGTTGAGCGATACCACTGATCGCCGGAGCGCTATAGACGCTTGTATACGGGCAGATGGAGGATTGACACTGATCTGTATTCGCAGGTTCATGACAACCTCCTGACGGAGCTTCCCGGTGCCATCGGCGAGCTGGTGAACCTGCAGAAGCTGAATGTCAGGTATACGGGATCACGAGCGCCCGTTGTCGTTGATAGCGGGGGGGGGGGTCTATATATTCATTATAGTTTTGATTTGCATCTTCTTACGGACGTCCTGTGTATTTACCAGCCACAATAACCTGAGGTCGCTGCCACCGGCGCTGGCACAGCTGCAGAATCTCAAGAGCCTTCTCACCCAGCACAACCGGCTGCAGGAGATACCAGAGGCGCTTGGACAACTGGCCGGATTGGAGGAGCTGGTACGTTCCCCTCAGGGTTGTAGGCAGCGCATAGGAAGGTTAAAAGGGTGGTCCAGGTTTAGAAAACACTTGGCTGCGTTCTTTCAGAAACTGCGCCACACCTGTCCGCGGGTTGTGTTGCAGTTTGGTTCCATTGAAGTGAATGCGGCTGAGCTGCAATACTACACACAACCTGTGGACTGGTGTGGCGCTGTTTCTGGGAGAAAGCAGACATGTGTTTTTTAATCCTGGACAACCCCTTGTAGTAGATGAATCTGCAGCACGATTTCTGTGTTCATGGGTAAAATATTCTTCAATTACAGGACCTTTCCAATAACAGTCTGCAGAACATCTCAGGATGCCTCGGAGGTCTGACCCATCTTGGTCAGCTCAACTTGTCCAACAACAAGCTGAAAGCTCTTCCTGCTGAAATCAGTGCCCTGAAATGTAAGACTTGTTAGAGCTCCCCCTAGTGGTGGCTGCAGGCTGACAGAAATGTATCATTTAACTCTATGGCTATGCAGGGGATTTGGAGCTTTGTGTCACACTTTGTCTTTCTATATTTCCTGAAGGCCTTAGACAGCTGGATTGCACATCAAATCTTCTTGAAGACGTGCCCACTTCGTTATCTGGAATGAATTCTCTGGAGCAGCTGTACCTAAAACTGAACAAGCTGACGTTTCTGCCCGAGCTGCCCAACTGCAAGCGACTGAAGGTGACGTTATCACGCTCCTTAAAGAGGACCCGTCACTAGTCGTTTCTGATCAAATTGTCCCACTTTGGCCGGCTCCCCGTTTTGGCGCCCAATATGCGAATTGCTAGCATTGGTACAGGGAGGAGGAGACCTCCGCTCCCCTCAGTGGGCGTTTTATTCTCTCTCGTTGTGACACGGTTTAATTAATATGGCTCTGGAATGACCGGGTTGCAGAGGCTGGTCTAGGGAAATCTCGCGAGATTAGCATCGCTGTGAAACCGTACGCATTGATTGGGAGAAGAGAACGCCCACTGAGGAGAGCTCAGGTCTGCTCCCTGTAGTTGATGCTAGTAATGAGCATATTAAGCAATAAAACGGAGAGGCGGCCGTAGCAGGACAACGAAGGGGACAATTTGAAAAAAAAAAAGTGCAGGTATTAGGAGGCTGCAGAAAAAATGGATATGTAAAAAATGGTTAACAAAAAAAAAACCGGAGCATTTTGATGCGGAAACCGCGCCAAAAAACGCCTGAAATCGCCCCCCATTAATTTCAATGGGAGAAGAAGCAGTAAAAAAAACGCTTGCGGGAAAAAGAAACGACATGCTCGTCAGGTGTTTCCGTCTCTGACCTCCCATTGACATCAATGGGTGGCAGAGATCGCGTTTTTCACTGCGTTTTTTTGCCTGCGGCGCTCAATGGACGCGGGCGAAAGACGCAGCAAATGTTCTGCTGGCAAAGTCCAAATTTGCCTCAAAATTCCTGAAGGAATTTTGAGTCAGATTTTTCCGCCCGCAAAAAAACTCAGTCTGAACAAGGCCTTAAGGGGTTTTCCCATCACAGAAAGGGATTACATATAGCTCGGATGTGCCATCACTTTCTGATCGATGGCCGGGACCTCTATGATTCTGAGAAAGGGACTGCAGCTCTGATTTAGCGCTGTGGCAAGTTCAACGTTTTCCCTGCTCGGCGGTTCTCCCGGGCACCCGCTGTGCAAGTAACTGCCGCCGACCCCGTTCACGTAAATGGAGATGTGCCGCAGTTCCCTTGCACAGCGATCGGCCAGGAGCGCAAAAAATACTGACGTGGCCGAGACCCTAAACTATCACTGGAGCCCCTTCATTTTCAGGAACGGTGGAGGTCCAAGTGGTTGGTTTCGATTAGATCGCGGTGGCGTATCCTAGCGATATGCGATCCCTTCCAATGATGGGAATAACCATATGATGTGTGACTTTGATAGGCAGCTGTTTAGTCTTTGGCAAACAATTTATGTTGAGTAATAAAATCTACTGAACATTAACCCTTCAGGAGCTGCATGTTGGTAACAACCAAATAAATACTCTGGGCCCCCAGCACTTATCACATTTGGGGGGTCTCAGCATTCTGGACTTGAGGGATAATAAGCTGAAGACCTTACCTGAGGAAATTGCTTTACTGAAAGGACTGGAGCGGCTGGATCTGACCAATAATGACCTGGGCAGGTAAGAGTTACCGAAACATCACCACAACATTAGGCCACTTTCACACGTCCGTATTCTGGTCATTATTTTTCTAAACCAAAAAAAGAATAATGGGGAGATTGTCACTTATTCCGTGTTTTGGATCCACTCCTGGTTTTGGCTTCCAAATACTGAAGCAAAATCCTGACCAGAATACTGACGTGTGAATGTGACCTCACTGCAAGTTTAGAAATAGACGGGTTTGATACATAAAGAAATGGAGAAGAATTGATCAGAAATAAAAACATTTTTTTTTCTTTTCACATCACGATTCTTGGTTACATCAGCAGGAATAGCAAAAAAAAAAAAAGTATCTAAACGTAAACTGTGATGTACCTATTGGTTTCTATGGGCCAAAGATATACCAAGAGTGTCCTTTGTTATCATGGAAGTATGTATACATTTTTTGCATACGGTTCAGTGTGTTTCGGGTGGAAAAATGTATTCTAAAACTGCACGGCCATAAACGTGGTGTGCACAGGGGCCGAACATGATGTCAGATGATGGACAGACCAAAGTGATAAGACGGGTAGGATTCCAACCTGTCCGATTCTTTTTGTCTCACCATGTCAACCCCTGTCCATATGCCCCATTAGGGCTTAAGGATGCCATAGAGAGGGATCCATAGCTCGGGGCCCCCCTTATGTACCGTAATGAAAGTTGCTATATAAGAGCGACTCCTGCTCTGACGGACCCGGCGCATCCGTGTGTTACTTGGCCGGGATGTAATGCTACATTTCCCCTGCAATGGAAATGTAAGACTTGCTGGGTATCCCCGGTGATATCAGGTGATCTTTGGGGGGGTAGAGAAGCTTGACCCAGAATGGTCAACTGATCGCCGTGTCGGCTTCTTTGTCAAAAGCGGTTGTGTTCGAGAGGCAGTGCCTTTTTAAGGGAGTCGGGTGAGACCGTGGTCAGCTGAAACCAACATCTAGATGATGTCTCTGGTTTGCTTAAAGAGTCTCTGTCACCACATTATAAGTGCCCTGTCTCCTATATAATGTGATCGGCGCTGTAATGTAGGTGACGGTAATGATTTTTATTTAGAAAAACGATCTATTTTCACCACTTTATGAGCAATTTTTTGCTTTATGCTAATGAGTTTCTTAATGCCCAAGTGGGCGTGTTTTTACTTTAGACCAAGAGGGCGTTGTACAGAGGAGTGTATGACGCTGACCAATCAGTGACCAATCAGCGTCATACACTTCTCTCCATTCATTTACACTGCACTAGCGATCTAGCTATATCGTTATGTGCAGCCACATACACTAACATTACTGCAGTGTCCTGATAATGAATATACATTAACTCCAGCCAGGACGTGATGTCTATTCAGAATCCTGACACTTCTGAATCTTTTCTGTGAGATTTCCAGCAAGGCAAGCGTAATCTCGTTTGAAATGACCGGTTACATCGTAATCTCGCGAGATTACGTTTGCCTTGCTGGAATCTCACAGAGACGCTACAGAAGTGTCAGGATTCTGAATACACATCACGTCCAGGCTGGTAGTGATGTATATTCATTGTCAGGACACTAGTAATGTTAGGGCTTGTGTATGAGGCTGCACATAGTGATATAACTATATCGCTAGTGCAGTGTAAATGAATGGAGAGAAGTGCATGACGCTGATTGGTCACTGATTGGTCAGCGTCATACAGCGTCCTCTGTACAACGCCCTCTTGGTCTAAAGTAAAAACACGCCCAGTTGGGCATTAAGAAACTCATTAGCATAAAGCTAAAATCGCTCCTACAGTGGTTTAAAATAGATTGTTTTTCTAAATAAAAATCATTACTGTCACCTACATTACAGCGCCGATCACATTATATAGGAGACAGGGCACTTATAATGTGGTGACAGAGACTCTTTAAGAATGGTTTCAAATGAAATCTTATAACTTTCTTTCTTTGCAGTCTGCCGAGTTCCCTTGCAAATCTTCAGAATTTAAAATCTCTTCAGCTGGAAGGCAATCCCTTGCGGGGCATTAGGAGGGATATTCTCAGTGTAAGTAAAACTGGAGACTGTTTATACATTTTGGACCTGTCCAGATTTGTAATCATTGGTATCATGTATGACGTAAATGTTTAATATTAATTCTACTATTTTTATACCTTTTTTTTTTTTTTTTTTTTTTTTTGTTAAAGTAACTAAACTTCCAATAAACTTCTGACATGTCAGAAGATTTGATCGCTGGGGGTCTCCGCACTGAGACCCCCACTGATCCCTAAAACGAAACAGCAGAAGCATTCAGGGGAGCACTGAACCTCTTAGTTTCTCATCGACTTTTATCGAATAGCCAAGCTAGAAACGAAGCGGCTCAGCGCTCACCCGAGTGCTTCTGCCACTTCGTTTTAGCGATCGGTGGGGGTCTCAGTGCTTAGACCCCCCAGCGATCAAAACTTCTGACATGTCACTATGACATGTCAGAAGTTTATTGGAAGTTTAGTTACCCTTTAATTATTTTGCACTGTTTCCAATTTTAGAAAGGTACCCAGGAACTACTGAAGTATTTAAGAGGCAGAATTCAAGTTCCAGGTAATGATATTTTCTAGTAGATCAGGTTTATTTTTTTTTGTATTTTCATTCTGTTATTGAGTTCCGTGACAATAATCCAAGATCCACAGTTGTGCACGTAATAAGGTGTCTTGGGATAAGACTTATTTTTTTGTTTTAGGATGCAGAATTCTTTTGCAGCAAGATCCGCCGCTGATTTCACCCGTCGCAAAATCTGTGGCAAATCCTCTGCATATAGGACATGCTGCGGATTTGAAGGTCCACAGTATGCCCCAAAATAAATACAGATTTTTTTTCTGCTGCGTGTGAATGGGGTTCTGTCAAACCTTATTCACTTGCATTGTATTCCTTTGTTGCAGATTTCGCTGCGGATCCGCCGTGTCTGAACATACCTTTAGGCCGGATTCACACAGAGTAAAAATTCTGCAGATTTTGCTACAGAATTTACCCCTTCTAGGTTGAAAGGGTGAAATCCGCAGTGATTTTTCATATCCGCAAAATGCTCGGATTTCCATCCAGAAAATGTTCTCCTGCATGTGAATAAGATTTATTCAGATCTCTTCCGCAATGCTAGGACTGTAATCCACAGAAGATCCGCACGAAAAATCTGCAGTATTTCTGACCACCTGTGTGAATCCAGCCTTATGAACAATGAGTATAAGCACAGGGTAGCTAAACCTTTTTGTCTCTCCGCATCCCCCTGCACCTCTGAAAGGGTTAGGCTGGAATCACACGAGCACATTACGTCCGTAATGGACGGAACGTATTTCGGCCGCAAGTCCCGGACCGAACACACTGCAGGGAGCCGGGCTCCTAGCATCATAGTTATGTACGACGCTAGGAGTCCCTGCCTCTCCGTGGAACTACTGTCCCGTACTGAAAACATGATTACAGTACGGGACAGTTGTCCGGCAGCGAGGCAGGGACTCCTAGCGTCGTACATAACTATGATGCTAGGAACCCGGCTTAGGGCCACACATTTTTATGCTTGCGACTGGACTGAATGCACTTTTAATTTCCTCATGTAATAGTAGCGATACATGGCAGCCATTCAAATGTTGTCTTCATGTCAATGATCGCCTTGTAATACTACATTTCCTTTGCTGCCCGACTGGCCACAGATTCCACCAGCAAAATCAGCTATTTGGCAGGAGCCGGACCCGCGGCAATCTAATGATCGCTTCCGCGGCTCCTTCATGAAAAGGGGTTACCATTGTTGAGACGACCCCTTCAAATACCAGCAATGTTTATTAAAGTTCAGAAAAAAAAGTGCATTTAGTCCAGTTGTGACCCCTAAACTCTTCCATAAGTGCAGGGGGATGTGTGGGCTCAAAACTCTTGTAGAGCAGCTCCCATTTCTGGCACAAGGTGGGGGGTGTACGGGGGACCCCCATCTAGGGTGTTCATAAGCCTTAAAGAGGCTCTGTCACCAGATTTTGCAGCCCCTATCTGCTATTGCAGCAGATAGGGGCTGCAATGTAGATTACAGTAACGTTTTTATTTTTAAAAAACGAGCATTTTTGGCCAAGTTATGACCATTTTTGTATTTAAGCAAATGAGACTTGCAAAAGTACAACTGGGCGTGTTTAAAAGTAAAAGTACAAGTGGGCGTGTATTATGTGCGTACATCGGGCGTTTTTACTACTTTTACTAGCTGGGCGTTCTGATGAGAAGTATCATCCACTTCTCTTCAGAACGCCCAGCTTCTGGCAGTGCAGACACAGCGTGTTCTCGAGAGATCACGCTGTGACATCACTCACTTCCTGCCCCAGGTCCTGCATCGTGTCGGACGAGCGAGGAGACATCGGCACCAGAGGCTACAGTTGATTCTGCAGCAGCATCGGCGTTTGCAGGTAAGTAGCTACATCGACTTACCTGCAAACGCCGATGCTGCTGCAGAATCAACTGTAGCCTCTGGTGCCGATGTCCTCGCTCGTCTGACACGACGCAGGACCTGTGAGTGACGACACAGCGTGATCTCTCGAGAACACGGCTGTGTCTGCACTGCCAGAAGCTGGGCGTTCTGAAGAGAAGTGGATGATACTTCTATACACATCGCCCAGCTAGTAAAAGTAGTAAACACGCCCCGATGTACGCACATAATACACGCCCACTTGGACTTTTACTTTTAAACACACCCACTTGGACTTTTGCAAGCCTCATTTGCATAACTACAAAAATGGTCATAACTTGGCCAAAAATGCTCGTTTTTTAAAAATAAAAACGTTACTGTAATCTACATTGCAGCGCCGATCTGCTGCAATAGCAGATAGGGGTTGCAAAATCTGGTGACAGAGCCTCTTTAACATGACATATGGGCAGAGATTGTCTTCATGAGAGAACCCCCTTTAACTGGCTGCCGACCTTTGACCAGTGTCCTTGTCATGAGCAGCAGGCACTAGTAGACCATACTGATTGCGTGGGTATTGCTACTGTGCCAGGGCATTCTGGGTAATGGGGTCACTGCCCTGATCTAACGTCAACAGCGTTCTGGTGGATTTACGGTAACTACATACTTCCTGAAGTAACATTCTCATAGCATATTATCTAAAGAGCACACACTCTTATCAGACTAACAAAGAAATTACATTTGCTGTTGGGGTCCTAAAGAAGAAGCGACTTGTTTGTTTTACAGATCCAAAGTCTGAACAGGGAGCGGCTCCTGTGGTCACAGCCATGACCATGCCAAGCGATGCTCTCGTGAATGCTCACGCCATTGCCACATTGAAGAACTTAGAGTACAGGTATTACACGCGCCATTTTTTTTTCCAGGTGGATGCACTAGATGGGATGTCATTTATTTATACCGACACATTGTAAACATTTGGTACGAAGTGCTGATATTGGGGACAGAAGCTGCAAAATGAAAGAACTACATTGCATACGTTCATCCATACAGGCTCCTCTTAAAGGGGTTATCTGGGATTTTAAAGAGGCTATGTCACCAGATTTTGCAGCCCCTATCTGCTATTGCAGCAGATAGGCGCTGCAATGTAGATTACAGTAACGTTTTTATTTTTAAAAAACGAGCATTTTTGGCCAAGTTATGACCATTTTCGTATTTATGCAAATGAGGCTTGCAAAAGTACAACTGGGCGTGTTGAAAAGTAAAAGTACAACTGGGCGTGTATTATGTGCGTACATCGGGGCGTGTTTACTACTTTTACTAGCTGGGCGTTGTGTATAGAAGTGTCATCCACTTCTCTTCAGAACGCCCAGCTTCTGGCAGTGCAGCACTGTGACGTCACTCACAGGTCCTGCATCGTGTCGGCACCAGAGGCTACAGATGATTCTGCAGCAGCATCGGCGTTTGCAGGTAAGTCGATGTAGCTACTTACCTGCAAATGCTGATGCTGCTGCAGAATCAACTGTAGCCTCTGGTGCCGACACGATGCAGGACCTGTGAGTGACGTCACAGTGCTGCACTGCCAGAAGCTGGGCGTTCTGAAGAGAAGTGGATGATACTTCTCATCAGAATGCCCAGCTAGTAAAAGTAGTAAACACGCCCCGATGTACGCACATAATACACGCCCACTTGTACTTTTACTTTTCAACACGCCCAGTTGTACTTTTGCAAGCCTCATTTGCATAAATACGAAAATGGTCATAACTTGGCCAAAAATGCTCGTTTTTTAAAAATAAAAACGTTACTGTAATCTACATTGCAGCGCCTATCTGCTGCAATAGCAGATAGGGGCTGCAAAATCTGGTGACAGAGCCTCTTTAAACTTCATGGTCCTTAAGATAAGCTGTCAATATTAAATTGGTGGGGGGTCCGACTCTCGGGACCCCCCTCGATCTGCTGCTTAAATGGAATTAGAGAATGCTGCACAGCCGCTGCAAGTGCTAACAATAAGGAAATCGATGTAAACAAAAAAGGGGCCTCGGCACTTGTATAAGTGCAGTGGCCCCTTTAAACAGCTGATCGGCAGGGGTACCAAGAGTTGGACCCCCACCGATCTAAGATTGGTGGCCTGTCCTAAGAATAGGCCATCAATTGTCAAATCCTGGATAATTCCTTTAACCTGTTTTATTTATATCCAGTCCTCTGAGCAGACACTATAGATGTAAATGATCAGCGATCTTCTCCTTCACCCATACCTGAGCTCCGGCTTCGGTTTTTAACACTATTCAACACTTTGCTAAAAGCGTAGCGAACCCTTTAATTCAGTAGCTGCTAAATGACACATTTAGGCTGCGTTCACATCTGCGTCAGGGCTCCGTCTGAGCTTTCTGTCAGGGGAACCCATGAACGGAATCCAAACTGAAACAAACTAAAACCATTTCCACCGGATCCGTCACCATTGAAATCAACGGTGATGCAAACGGAAAGCTCCGACGGAACCCATGAACCGATTCCTGAAGCAGATGTGAGCATAGCCTTAGATTAACATTTCAAGGTTGAAAAAATACTTAAAGGGGATGTCCAGGATTATAAAAACATGGCTGCTTTGTCCCAAAAACAGCAGCTCACCTGTCCATATGTTACGTCTGGCTTTGCATTTCAGCTCCATTGAAGTGTATGGGGTTGAGATGCAATTCCACATACAACCTGTGCAAAGGTGTGGCGCTGTTTTTGGAAGAGAGCAGCTGTCTCTTTCCTGGACAACCACTTTTGTCTCAAGACAACCCCATTTAAAATTCAGTCCGACCCAGCAGGTGATCACTGCAGGTCTGGCTTCAGAAACCCCTGGCGATCAGCTGTTCTTGCTAGGAGATAGCTGCAACCAGCCGCAGAGGCCACTACAGGGGAATTGTAGTATTACATGCAGAACAGATAACTGGGCAGCACGGTGGGAAGATAGGGAATTTAGATTGTGAGCGATGACTACTTCTGTACAGCGCTGCAGAATATGTTGGCGCTCTATAAGTACTAGAAATAAATAACATAGCAGAAAGCAGCGTACGGAACCACATACAAGGAAAATAAGGTCTAGCGGTTGTTTATCTGTCCATTCCTCTAGTGATAAGCAAGCTCCGGCCATTCCTGATGCCGTCTTCAATGCAGTTGGAAGTTCCCCCATCACAAGCGTAAATTTCAGCAAAAATCAGCTGACCGAGGTTCCTTTAAGGTAAAATACAATTTATAATGTCCTATATAAGGTTCTGAATTTCTCACATCAGCAGGACGTTCTGCATAGATCTGTAATGGCGGCAATACTGGTGGTCACCCAGCTCGCCGAGAAACTGATAAAACACCTGAATAGCATATTTGACAGAAGGGAATGACAAAGATTCATATTTACAGGGAATGTTTTATTTTAGGAGGGAATTCTCGTTAAAGAGGAGCCGTCACCTCTCCTGACATGTCTGTTTAGTGAATAATTGTATTCCCCGTGAAATAAGAATTCTGGAACATATTTTCCTAGGACTCTGCATTGTGACGCTTCTCTGTTGTTACTCCTAGAAATGTATGAATAAATGGTAACACCCAGTTGTCAATTCTCCTGGTCAAAGGGGCGTGTCCTTACACAATGGGAGACTGCCAGCACTGATTGGATATTGTCAGTTTGTGTAGGGACACACCCCCAACTGGTAACACCCAGCTGTCAATTTATTCAGAATTTTGTAGGAAGAATAACAGAGGAACGGCACAGTGTAGTGTTCTAAGATTTTTTTTTCCAGAATTGTGATTTTATAGGAAATACAAATATTTTTTTCTAAGACAGACCTGTCAGGAGAGGTGACCAGTCCCCTTTAACCCCTTGGTGACCAACCTATATTAGGCCTTAATGACCAAGCAATTTCTTTTGTTTTTACATCATCGCGTTTAAAGAGCTTTAACTTTTTTTTATTTTTCCATCAACATAGCTGTATGAGGACTTTTTTTTATTTTATTTTTTTGCGGGATTAGTTGTATTATTTAATGGCACCGTTTTTGTGTACATATCATTTTTTTATTAACTTTTTTTTGGGTGGGAATAGAAAAAAACCCTGATATTCCACCATTGTTCTATGCGTTTTAAATTGACGCGGTTCACTGTGCGGCGTAAATAGCACATTACCTTTATTCTATGGGTCGGTACGATTACGACGATAACACATATGTATAGATTTTTTTATGTTTTATGACTTTTGTACAATAAAAACACTTTTGAACTAAAATTATTTGTTTTTGCGTCGTCTTTCCAAGAGCCGTAACTTATTTTTTTTTTCATTTTTCCGTCAATTTAGTGATATGTAGGCTTGTTTTTGCGGGACAAGACTTAGTTTTCATTGGTACTTTTTTGGGGCATATGGGACTTATTGATTAACTTTTTTTGGGGGGGGGCAAAGTAAAAAAAATAGCAATTCCGCCATCGTTTTGCGTGGTTTTTTTTTTGCGGTGTTTACCTTACTGTTTAAATGACATGGCAACTTTATTGTTTGGGTCATTACGGTCGCGGCGATACCAGATATGTGTACTTTTATTTTTTTTTATTTTTTTTACACTTTTACTAACTAAAACCACTTTCTAATGGAAAAAATGTTGTTGTTTTTTTACTGTAGCCTTGATTAATAATTTTTATTTGTCATTAATTATTTTTCCACTCCCACTAGGGGACTTCACTATACGATCTTTAGATCGCAGACATAATGCTTTGGCATACTTAGTATACCAGAGCATTACTGCCTGTCAGTGTAAAACTGACAGGCGATCTATTAGTACGTGCCTTTGTTAGGTTCCCGGCTGCCGTGGCACCCCAACAAAGGCCTGTGATTGCATTTGAGGGCCGCCGATGGGTGACAGAGGGAGCCCCCTCCCTCTATAAACGTCTTAAATTCCGCGGTCGCTATTGACGGCAGCATTTAAGGGGTTAAACGGCCGCGATCTAAGTAAACTTTCGATCACTACCGTTGGAGCAGGGGCCTGTCTGTCATCAGAAAGCCGAGCACTCGCTCCACCTTGCACGGGACTTGCACTAGGCTGCCGTGAAAAGGCGTATTGGTGGTCACTAAGGGGTTAAAGCAACACATCAGATGCACTTTTAAAGCTCCCTGCATTTTAGTTGTCTAATATTTCATGGGATAGTAAGAAAGAACTCGCCAGGAAAACGGATACACTAGTGCAGGGCCTGAGGGGGCGGAGCATGACTACTATTTTTGCTGTTCTTTGAATTTGTCATGCTCCGCCCCCTCAGGCCCTGCACTAGGCAGAACTCAGTGTATCCGTTTTCCTGGAGAGTTCTTTTAACTATCCCATGAATATTAAAGTAGACAACTAAAATGCAGGGAGCTTTATAAGTGCACCTGAATGTTATAAATTTCACTTTTATATCCTTTATAATATTTTTTTTCATACTTCTTCAATTTTCTAATGGATGAATTACTGCAAGTTGTGAGGCTCTTTCCATGAATTGTACGAGGCTTCTCTCGCCGGCCTCTTATAGATAAATGGCGTTCTAAAACTTCAGCTGTATTGCAAGAATTGGTAAAATACGGGGAAGAGAATCCAAATGATATTCTGAGATCTTTCCGAGCGTCGGGGGAAGCGTCGGATAATTTCGCAGCACTTTTAGAGTCGAGAGCCGTCCTTGTCGAGAGTCCTTGACGTGAATTTTAAAAGCTTCCCACTTAGTGTAGAGATTCCCATGTTTTCTCCCGGGTCTCTTCATCCAGCAGGGAAGGTTTTACAGGCTGCATTCGTTACCGTTTTATTTACCGCAGTATTTAATTTTTCTACCGTTTTGAGTAAAAAAATATTTCAGTAATAAATATTTCCAATTATGTCGCTCTCAGGCGCACTAATAATTTTATTAAAAATTGTGTGTAAATATTTTATATCTGTTGTCTGCCATAGCAAAAGGAGCTGCTGTCATCTGACAGCCATTATGTGAGCGTTCCTACTTATAACGGGGGAAGGGGGACTTTTAATGTTGGTAGGAGGGAGAGCTGCACCCTAAACGTTTACCTCTTACGCGCACCATACATCCTAGCCCTGACTATAGAGAGGCTGTCAATAGCGTAATGTGAAGCTCCTGGGCCTCGAAGAAAAATCTGTAATATAAAGCTGCTATAATAGACCGGAAACTGCAGCCAATCGTAGGGGAAGCTGATGTGGAAACCACCAGTGTGAACGGACTTGGTGTTCGTGAAGGAGTTCATGGATTTCGGATGAACTTTAAAATCCAATGTTTGTTTTTTATTTACAGGATTGTAGAACTGAAAGATTCAGCGTGTGACGTCAACCTTGGCTTCAATAAAATCCCTACAATTTCACTAAATTTGTGCATGCTGCTGAAACTAACACACCTAGACCTGAGGTGAGTCCTATTATCTGTTCTGTTCCATAATAAGCTTTCTCCTTTTTTGTACAACCAGAACTTCAGCTGCTCATGGGCTGTGTGTGGTATTCATATGAATGGGGTTGCATTACCAGACACCGCCTATGGACAAGAGCTATTCTGGGGGAAAAGCAGACCCTACTTTTTTCTATTCTCATACAACCCCTTTAAAGCTTAAGTCGACGTCGCGGCCGCGTGGCTGGTCTGATAGTCCACGTCGCGGCCGGTCTGATAGTCCACGGCGCGGCCGGTCTGATAGTCCACGGCGCGGCCGGTCTGATAGTCCACGGCGCGGCCGCGTGACCGGGCTGATAGGCCGCGTGGCCGGGCCTGTAGTATGACCCAGAACTGCATACACAATTCTGCTGGTTGTGATAGGAAATAGTCGTCCGACACCCCCCTAACCCATTACCAGAGCAAGCTGTGCGCAAACAATGAGCCAGGAAGAAATGCTGAGAGATCTCCGCTCTGGCGTCTGCGTAGTGACTGCAGCTCTGGATTATAAAATGACATTTTAAAAATAAGTTTTACCTGACACTTGTGCACGTGGTCTATGAATTCTTTGTATAGGGAGCTAAACGTTGACATCTTGCTATTCGTGTAGCCGTGTTGTCACGTGGAGTTGTTGGCTGTTCGTCTATCAGACAAGTTACCCCGGTTACTTTGCTTCCTGAATGAGCATTTTGATTATTTTTGTTTTCTTTAAATGCAGGAACAACTTTCTTGTGTCTCTCCCGGATGAGCTGGAGGCGCTAATGCGGCTGCAGTCCATAATCCTTTCTTTCAACAGGTTGGTAAAACTTTTCTCCCATTTTACCAGCGCTGTGTATTCCACATATACTGCACTTTGGTTAGATGTTTTTGGAAGGGGGTTTCCAACTTCAAAACATGGGACCTGACGAGTACCAGGATATCAGATGTTCTGGATTATTAGGGTAAGAGTGAGAAATAAATAGAAATTAAGGGAGTTATTCCCAGCTCAGACATTTATGGTATATCCACAGGATTTGGAATGCATTTCTAAAAGATGTGGGGCCCGGCAAGTGTGCGTCGTACCTCCTATAGAAATTAATGGAGAGACCCGCGTACATGCATGGCCACCTCTCAATTTATTCTCTGCTTGGATGCGGTGACTGCCATACGAGTCGAATGACCCCCGTTCTGGTGATATGTGTGGGTCCCACAGTTAAAGGGGTTATCTGGGCACATCAAGTGAATGAGCGCAGTGTTGCAGCACGGCCGCTATACCGTGACTAGAGCCATCTGCTTCCAGCATTGAACACCGCATAATATCTGGTGCCCGGACACAGCTGGAAGAACAGCTGATCGGTGCGGAGCCGAGTGTCGGACATACTGATGATCTATCCTGTGGATGAAAAAACGTCACGTGCCCAGATAACCTCTTTAAGTCCCGTATCTATCAGATATTTATGGTATATCCTGAGTTTGGAATAACCCTTTAGCTTTTAAAGGTACAGTATCGCCACCCCCATGATGACATGCAGTGAACGTTATTGTGCCATACAAAGTACAATAATAAGTTACTGTCCCTTTATTCTTTTAATGGTTTACCTCCACTCATTCATTCTTTCCCTCGTTGCTCTCCGATCTATGTAAGTAAACAGACGATCACTCCTGTCCATAGATCTGGGAATTGTTCATAGGGATCTGTGCACATCCGGTATATATGGATGCCATGTGAGTGACCAAACCTCCCCCCTGCCGCTAAGGTTCCCAGGATCAGCACTTCATATATTCCTAGAGAAACCTTTTAATGAGAATTGCATAAGTCCTACATACATTATCATCATATATTCAGATTTTACTTTCTTGCATTTTTCCAGATTTAAAACATTCCCTGATGTTCTCTACCGGATCCCGACGCTGGAGACTATACTCCTCAGCACCAATCAGATTGGATCCGTTGATCCTCTCCAGCTAATAAAACTTAACAAACTTTCCACCTTGGACCTCCAGAATAATGACCTCCTGCAAATACCTCCAGCCCTGGGAAACTGTGAAAGTCTTAGGTAAGAGGCAGAGTTCTTGCAGGAGAAATAACGCTGCACCCAAGACCTGACCTGCCTGATGTAATAATACACATAGTAAATACTTAAAGGAATTTTCCCATAAACTCATGGATCCCCTATCCACAGGATAGGGGATACATGCGTGATCGCCAGGGGTCCGGCCACTGCGACCCCCATCGATGAGGAGAACAGGCGACTGAAAGCGCTGGCACCCATGCTCAACCAGCGCTCCATTCATTTCTATGGAGCTGCCGTTTACAGCGGTCCCGGAAGTCTCATAGAAATTAATGGAGCGCTGGCCGAGCATGCGCACCAGTGTGTCCTTTTCATGGAGCAGTTAGGGGGCTTTCGGTCCTCCGTTCTCATCGCGGGGGGTCCCAGCGGCCGTACCCCTGGTTGATCACGCATGTATCCCCTTTCATGTGTTTTGTGGGAAAACCCCTGCACTCTATGCAGCAGCTGTCCCGGGATTTTCTCGAGGATCACTATTCCCTCCGTGTACATTATTTAAAGGGGTTTTCCATAAGTTTTGGGGGGTTTTTTTTTTTCAATTTTTTTTCTTAAACTGCTCACAGGTCTTCACAGGCACCCTGACATCCCACAAATACATTTTAACCTGTTTTTGCGTTTTTCTAACGCTTTCCATGATACCATCCAACGATTCCGTCTGTTTATCTCTTACGTTTCTGGTCCGCGTCTGTTATCGTCATGGCACTGGCGTGTCTTCCCTCTTCATATCCAGCCAAACACCTCTGAAATGTAAGGCCAGCCCGCTCAATTCAATACCCTTTGCCCGCCTACTCCGCATTATCCATCTCCCTGCGCCCGCCTGCTACACCCTCATGTGATAATATCCTACAACTCCCAGCATCCGCCATCTTCACCTCCATGCGCCATCTTCTCTCTGGCGCAGGTGCAATGGGAGCGCTGAACTGAGCATGTGTCTGGCAAGCCGATTGGCGCATGATCCGTTATACATGTAGAAAGGAGGGCCCACTGTGGGTTTACTCGGCGATGATATACCCGAACACAGCGGCGAACAGCATTACGGAGGATGCGTGCGTGACGTAAGCGGAAAAAGGGTATTTTGAGAGAAATGCATCACGTGACCAGCGGACAAAACGGGGTAACTGTACATTTACAAGACTAACAATAAATTAAAGTGCTTCGTTACGTTAGAATAGACGGTTGAATGGCGGTTTGTGTCATCGGACAATCCCTTTAATAGGCCATGTGGAAAGTGATTGTCCAAAGTAGACAACACCTCTTATAATGCAGGATGCGCTGCACTCTTTCTATTAATGTTTTCTTCTCCACAGATCTTTGAGCCTGGATGGAAATCCTTTCAGAAATCCCCGGGCTGCTATTTTAGCCAAAGGGACGGCCGCCATTATGGAATATCTGCGAAGTCGGATCCCCACCTGATCAGCATCCGGAGAGTAGGGGCTCTTAGGACTTGGATGTCGATGTAACTACACACATTGCTGGAAATATTTGTTTGGATCTTCTCATGTTTTACAGCCATATATTATCTTCATATCATGTATATGTCCAATACATCCATGTCCCAGCACGACTGCCTCATAAACTAAAAAAGCAACATTCAGTTATATAGATCCCAAATTGTAATACATTGAGCATAAAGTTAGGTCATTTAAAAAAAATTTTTTTCTTCATCAGTAGTGCGATGTAGAAGGTGGGTAAAAACACATCCACTAGGGGGCAGCATGCTCCATTATTCCCCCTTTTTCTCATTTTATTTTCACCCAGTTCTTTTGGTGGATTTAGAACTGTCTCCTCAAACAGCCACTTTAAAGGGTAACTAAACGTTCAACAAACTTCTGACGTGTCATGGTGACACATCAGAAGATTTGATTGGTGGGGTCCGAGCACTGAGACCCTCGCCAATCACTAAAACGAAGCGGCAGAAGTGCTTGTGTGAGCGCTCGGCTGGTTTGTTTCTGTTCGTTTTTTTCCGGAAAGCCAATGTAGCGGAGTATAGGCTCCTAGACTTTCTATTAAACCCGTAATCCGATACATTGATTTTACGGAAAAAGCCAAACCGAAATGAAGCGGCTGAGCGCTCACACGGGCACTTCGTTTTAGCGATTGGTGGGGTTTTCAATGTTCGGACCCCCACCAATTAAAATTTCTGACTAGTCACAATGACATGTCAGAAGTTTGAACGTTTAGTTACCCTTTAAATATTTGTTTATTAGGGTTGATCATTGTTTTTGCCGCCTTTTAGTCGCTCTTTGCTGTTAATTCCGGATAGTGCATTATTTAACAGCTACCACTCCACTTTTAAACCTCCTTCACAGTATAAATCTACATATAACGGGTAACCTTTTACTGTGCTTTACGTATCTTGTTCTAAACTTGATATACATCAAATTTTATACTCCATTCACTTCACAAGCTGCATCAAGATTCTGCTGGCTGCCACTTGCAGCGAGGTGCTGAGTCACCCCTTAGCTAGGTTTCTGTAATGCACGTAATTGTGGGAAAATACAGCGAAAAGGCTCTGTACAGACGCTGATCAACGTGAGATCAGAAATAGGAGACCAGCAGAATTCCGAATGCAGCTCTGGTTGTGAGTAGAGGAGATGGCATACTGTAACTCAAGACCAGCACAAGATAAGTAAAGCAAAGTATTTGGATCACCAGCCAACATTATATGTTGGCTTAAAGGGGGTTTCCTATCTCAAAGTAATGCTATATCACTAAGCTATGCCATCACTTTATGATCGGTGGAGATTTCGACTGCCAGGACCCCAATGGATCCGGAGGATGAAGGGGCTGCAGAGCTGGTTTAGCATTGAGGCCCCTTCAGTCTTTCTCCTGGCTGCCCACTTTGCAGGGAACTACGGCCGGAACGCCACTGATTATAATGGGATGGTAAATGTTAGCAATATGGCTTCAATTTATCAGAAAACCCCTTTTAAGCTGGAAATGTTGATTACGAGTGGAGTTCTGTATTACTGATTTATTACTCCAGACTGATTTTTCAATCGAATTCATGCTCAAATCACGCACCGCACACCGATGCGCATCCATGTGCGATGCGTGATTTTCACACACCCGTTGACTTCAATGGGCGCGTAGGTCTTAACAATGCAGCTTTGCATTTCGCTAGCCACCAGGCAAGCACATAATGATCTGCTGCTGTACAGAGGATGGAGGAGTTGTAGTCTCATGAATGTTGGTTTTGCTCCTCAAATGTCTACCTACCCCGCGGTATAGCCAGAATTTTTCTGCAATGCAACATTCGCTATGAAGAAAATTAAATTGTAAATAAATAAATCTGCATAGACTGGAGGACTGAAATCTCGCCGATTGATGTTCCAGCCTACGATGATGACTGACACGAAATATTTGCTATAAATAAAATCTATCGCCCATTAGAAGTTTCGGTAACTTCTTATATTAATATACCGAAAAAGTGACACATTGATTAAAGGGGTAGTCCAGTCTAGAAAATCCATTTCCATATACCCCATTAGTGATTTCTGCATTATAGACGGGGGTCCTTTGTTCAAAATCTTTGTCAGAGTTGAGAGCGTCTCTCTCTCTCTCTGGTGTCCTGTATTACACAGATAACACATTGATATGAATGGACGCTGTGTAATGCTTCATTTCCCCTGTGGTGGCGCTGCAGGGACATTGAACACTTACTGCCAGGTTTCCTCTCTGATTATAGCTGATCGCTGGGGGTCGCAGCAGAAGGACACTTTGTGATCAGCGTATTGTCCAGGGACCCATAAAGAAGTAGGGATTGTTCAAAGCTGAGAACCCCTTTAATTGGGTATTCTGGCATTAGCATGTGATGGCATATTGCATGTGGAGGTCTGACTACTGGGACCCCTACGATCACGCGAATGAAGCGGCCCAAATCAGTACCCGCACAGTGCCTGGACGGCTGTGACACGGTGCAAGGAGAAAATGAGAAGGATCTGCGATATGCCATCACTTGCTACGACCAAAATACCCCTTTAAGTAGCACCAATCGGGAGACAGCCCAATGCCAGGAATAGTACTTCATATCACAGTGAACATGTAAAAACGCGACTTCTCCGGGCTGCACTATAAAGGGTAGACATATCTTTTTAATGTTACCCCTTTTTCAAGGGATATATTAAAAAATGAAAAACACTTTTTGAAGGTCTTTCCAATTTATTTTTTTATTGCTTCATTGCATCTACGATGAAAAATATAGCAGTTTTGCAATAGTATTGATTAAAAAAAACAAAAAATGTACCATTCGGTCTGCATAGGAGCTGTATATACAAATGTGTCGCCAGGATTACAGACTACAAGAAAACACTGTGTAGTCCAGAGTAACATGACTGCAGGATCAGACTACACCGCAAAGTTTTGTTTTAAAGTTTACATGAATATATATATTTTGGAGCCATACGAACAATTTGCAAAAATTCATATACCCTTTATACGCAATGTTTGTAAGCAAATGAAGAAAAAAGGATAGTTTTTTTTTTGTCCTTTCATTTTTTTTATTGTAAAAAAAAATAAATGTTAAAACACTGCAGTTTTCTTATTGGCCACTAGATGTCACAACAATAGAGTCATCTCGTTTTACAGCCTGCTGTGAAGAAAAGGTTAATCCGCACGGTCTTCTCTCTTTATCAGACAGCGACAATGACATTTGGGCAAGATGAATCGTACACTAAATAAATAAATCCAAACGGCCACAAACGCTTACAATAAACTGACATTTTATTTTTGTACAATAGACTTTTTTCTTTTGTATACCTTATTTAAAACACTTGAATACTGAAAAAGTTAGAACTTCAAAGCCTTAAAAATGGGTCCGCTGTACACTGCACAGCATTGATCTAGTCCCTGTATTTGTTTGTATATACAGAAAGCATCTCCAAAAGTTTGTGCCCCCCATTCACAAAGTCACCAATTCATCATCTTATAGCTGGAAGTATACACTTTGCCATGTGCAAAATAACCGAACAAGAAAATTGATTGCACAGAATTAATAAATTGTAAAATATAATATATTTATATATATATGTCCCTCTGCACGTACATTAAAAGCAGCATTCAAGTTCTTTTTACTTCAAAAAAGTGTAATACATTCACAAATTATTGAAATGAAGCAGTAAAGACGTCACCGCCTCGATTTATTTACATCCATAAAAGTACATTATAATATAGCAAATGACAAATCTTCATAGTCAACTCAAAACCACAACTTTTTGAAAAAAAAAAGCAAATTTTTTTTTTTTTTACCTGCATTAATTGAATTTTTTTTTTTTTTTTTACACATTTTTCTTCTGAACTCGTTGATTCATATATTAGTATGTGTCTATAAAAGTTCAGCTAATTTCTAATAAACGCCACTGTAATCCGGGGTTAATCTCGAGTAGAAAATAGTTTTTCAAATTTTTTTTACAAATTTTTCATAAACTGTAACTCTGGTTTTAATAGACGCCGTTATTTTAAAAGGATTAAACAAAAGCCCCAAAAGATTTGCTGACCATAGACTTGTAGCGCTCATGCTGTTACAATGGAGGTGAGGACTAAGACCGGTTCTGTACTTCAAGGGCAGCGGCTGGAGAGCTGAAGGTTTTTTGCTTTAAAATACGTGTTGGATATGCAATTATTAGAAATGTGGGGGATGTAAAACATACAGCTGATCTTATACTAATTCAATCTATTGTTTCCTGTGATCAGCCAGCACCCATGCGTTAAGGCCCTTTTACACGGGCCAATTATCGGGCAAACGAGTGTTCATATGAACGCTTGTTCCCAATCACTGCCCCCTGCAAATGCTCGTTCATCGGCAGCAATTCATATTGTTGTCGGCAGCACGTCTGTGTAAACAGCGAGACGTGCTGCCGACATGATAGAAATGTACGGGGACGAGCGATGGTAGTAACGATCGCTCGTCCTCATGCATTGCTCCTTGGGAAAGGAGAAAACTAGCGCCAATCAACGAACGGTCTCCTTGATCGGCGCTTGTTTACACGGCTTTGCAAGAGGACCCTTACTCTTACCTCTGCCCTCTTATCTGTAGGAGAGTGGGTAGAGGGAGTGGAGTAACACATGACTGCAGGATCAGACTACACACAGGGTCTGTTTGTAGTCTGTTACCATGGAGACAGGTCTGCATTGGGAGCTGTCTCGTCAAAACAGTCTATTTTTTTATTAAAATGATTCTGCTGAGCTGCTTCCTTTTTTTAAAGATGCATTGGCGCATTACCAAATGGGTTACAAACATGCACATATTCCTTTTGTTGTATAGCTCTACATCCCGTTCCTCTAATTTACCACCTGTAATTTGGCACAGAATTGCTCGGGCATCTGTATCTGTTTTATTAGCCTCTTGAGTCATTGAGAATAATTGAGTCTGTGTAATGCTGTGAATATATCTGGTAATTCTTGCCGTCTCCACCAGCTTCATCCACCCATCGCTCTAATTAATGCTGCTGGGATTCACAATGCGCGCTCCTTACCTGGTGTGACCCGATACGGTGAGCGGCAGCACTAAGTGGATCTGCATTTATTACTGTCTGGCTTCTATAAGCAGCGGACGGGAGCGCTCATTATGAGCCGTCTCCTCTGTAGGCGTCTTGGGGTGAATTATGTTCATCTTCGACTGCCTCATTCAGACCTTCTGTTGTCCTTGTGATACAATGCCTCTCAAAGCGGGCACCGCTCCACAAGCAAAGTGTGTACGGGTCTAGGATACATCGGGCAACGTGTTCAGCCGACAGATCCACTTTGACATTAAAATGTGATCGCTTGAAGGTACAGGCCAATCATGTTCAGAATATCTCAGTAGTGCATCCTCAGGCTTTGGGCCTATTCTTTTAAAGGATCATATCTCAGCATGGAAGTTAGATATCAAAGAATGGTTTTCACATTATTAATGTACACTAAATGATTTATTTATTTTTATTTGTCTTATGGCAGCTCTCTCGACTATTCATGGCCACCTAATCTGTATAAACAACTTTGAGGTAAGGGCTAAGCTATAAAAAGCGCACAATGTGCAATTTAAAGAAGTCCAGGATTAGAAAAACGGAAAAATGGCACCACACCGGTCCATGGGTTGTGTCTGGTATTGAATCTCAGCTCTATTGGAGTGAATGCGGCTGAGCTGCAATACTTTACACAACCTGTGGACAGGTGTGGTGCTGTTTTAGGAAAAAAGCTGCCTTGTTTTTCCAATCCTGCACAACTCCTTTAAGAAGGATTTAAAGTCAAGTTTCACATTTGAGCTAATTTGCAAATATATCGGAATCGCTGAGATACTAATTTCCTAATAAACCACCTTTTTAATTTTTGCTGACGTTAGCAGAAAATGCTAATTCTCCTTTGCTTCCCTGCAAACAGAATTCAGACTGAAGAAAACTGAGGGGATTAGGAATTTTTCCAGAAGTAGATTCACATCCCTCTACTAACTAGATGGATTCTAATCATTATATTGTTGTAGGAGATTACTATTTAAGACAGTAGTGGGCCGAATGCAGCTCCAAGATGCCCACCCTGTGCTCCCCTAGCACCAAATACCCAGCTTTCAGAATCATGTCTCCTCTGTTTTAAAGGAGATTTAATAATTTGACCAGTAGGTGGCAGCATCACACAATGATGCTTCCTCCTGCTTATATCAACGTGGAGATTGGGGAATGGGGCTTGTGGTGGGCCGGGGATTGTATGTTAGAAGTATGCGTCTATCCTGTGTATAGGAGTTTTTAGGCTGCACTGTATATATGGGGCAATAGGCTGTGCTGTATATGAAGATGGCACTTATGAGGGGGCCTATGGCGGGCACTGTATTGCTTTGTGGTCATTACTTGTATGTGGACAGGTAGCTTTCGCTGTATGAGGTGCTTTGGCTTTAATTGCATGCCACCACTAGGGGGCGGTGGAAGCACTGGACTAAAAAAAAAAAAAAAAGAATTGCCCCAGCGTACCGCTGGCCTGTGTTCAATCATTTTCTGTATGTACAAAAAGGGCGAACAAGGGACATGGGCTGTGATGTGTGGCCCTGGATTGAGTCAACGGTCGCATCCAAGGCCCCCACATTTAAGTAAATATCTAACGTATCCTGCAAGGTCACTGAAAGGTGGAGCCGCACTATAATGTAACTTTGCCAGAAAACCCAATTAATTACTGCAGTAATATTAAAAAAAATTGTGAAAAATAAATATATAATCCTCGGCCCGCATTGCAACCTACCAAATTCTATGAAAATTCAATTCTTCTAGTGACAATTTGCAAGAGATTGAGAAGCTTTACTGCGAGAGGGAAAGAAAATCTAAATGCAAAGTCGTCTTCCTCGTCTTCTGAAATTGTTTCCACGGCAACCACTGCGGAGCCAAATGGTGGAATGCGCAAAGCAGGGAATGCAATTTCAATGTTAATCTTGGTTGTTTAAGAGACAATACCTTCCATGGGAGCTGACCTATCAGGGACATCCGGGGGAGCTGTCAGCCGTTCTCATCACTGTAAACTGTATCCCTACATTTATAATCATTTCTGCTAAAGAGGAAAAAAATTCCAGCACAGGAAGTCTGATGAAGTCTATTTTTTGGGGACGACAAACCCCACAGGCCAAAAATATGGCTCCGCCTTTCAAAAAACTTTTCTCAAAGTTTTCTTTCTATTAACAGCTAGAATTAATCGACATAAGAAGTTGTCACTGTGTACATATATTACATTACTTATCCTGTACTGATCCTGAGTTATATCCTGTATTATACTCCAGAGCTGCACTCACTATTCTGCCGGTGGAGTCACTGTGTACATACATTACGTTACTTATCCTGTACGGATCCTGAGTTATATCCTGTATTATACTCCAGAGCCGCACTCACTATTCTGCTGGTGGAGTCACTGTGTACATACATTACATTACTTATCCTGTACTGATCCTGAGTTACATCCTGTATTATACTCCAGAGCTGCACTCACTATTCTGCTGGTGGAGTCACTGTGTACATACATTACATTACTTATCCTGTACTGATCCTGAGTTACATCCTGTATTATACTCCAGAGCTGCACTCACTATTCTGCTGGTGGAGTCACTGTGTACATACATTACATTACTTATCCTGTACTGATCCTGAGTTATATCCTGTATTATACTCCAGAGCTGCACTCACTAGTCTGCTGGTGGAGTCACTGTGTACATACATTACATTACTTATCCTGTACTGATCCTGAGTTACATCCTGTATTATACTCCGGAGCTGCACTCACTATTCTGCTGGTGGAGTCACTGTGTTTATACATTACATTACTTATCCTGTACTGATCCTGAGTTACATCCTGTATTATACTCCAGAGCTACACTCACTATTCTGCTCGTGGAGTCACTGTGTACATTACTTATCCTGTACTGATCCTGTGTTACAGCCTGTATTATACTCCAGAGCTGCACTCACTATTCTGCTGGTGGAGTCACTGTGTACATACATTACTTATCCTGTACTGATCCTGAGTTGCCTCCCGTAGTCTGCTCCAGAGCTGAATTCACACTTATGCAAGCTTCAGAGTTGTAATACTTCAGCATTCCCTGCTGGTTCAGTCACTGCACAGAGCTGGCTATGGTGATTTTCATTCTGGATGTCACCTTTATACCAGACACACTATAGTCATCTGATGCTGAGAAAACTATCTGTTCCTCTGCAATATAGAAGCTCAGCTAAGATGATAGGGGTCTGTCTGACGACAAGCTTGTTGACTGTTTCCAAAATGAACAGCAGAATAGTGAGTGCAGCTCTGGAGTATAAAATGGGATGTAACTCAGGATCAGTACAAGATAAGTAATGTAATGTATGTACACAGTGACTCCACCAGCAGAATAGTAAGTGCAGCTCTGGAGTATAATACAGGATGTAACTCAGGATCAGTACAGGATAAATAATGTAATGTATGTACACAGTGACTCCACCAGCAGAATAGTGAGTGCTGCTCTGGAGTATAATACAGGATGTAACTCAGGATCAGTACAGGATAAGTAATGTAATGTATGTACACAGTGACTCCACCAGCAGAATAGTGTGTGCAGCTCTGGAGTATAATACAGGATGTAACTCAGGATCTGTACAGGATAAGTAATGTAATGTATATACACAGTGACTCCACCAGCAGAATAGTGAGTGCAGCTCTGGAGTATAATACAGGATATAACACAGGATAAGTAATGTATGTACACAGTGACTCAACTTTTCATGTAGATTCATTTTATATATAAACTGTAAAGTCATGCTCGACATGCTTTAAAAGTGTTTTTTTGCTTTGGACAACTCCTTTCTGTACGATAGGTCTTCTGGTGACCAACCTTAGTATCGCTTATTGAGAGTTGACCCTCCCGTCTATAAAATGATAATGTACATAACTTGTCCGCAACGGCTCAACCCATGCGTCTGCTGTATTTTCTGAACACTAGCTTGTTGCGTAGGTGAGATGAGCTGCCATCTTGTTGGCGATTTATCGTCATCACAAGATCTTGGTACAGCCATTTAGCCGGGTGTGAACATACTGGTAGTAGCAACTCTTAGTAATCCAGTACCCTGGGGAGGCCCACACAGCCAAAAGACTAAAACATCACTGTCTGATCTCTACAGGTGGCAAGTAGCCAACAACCAGCTGCCAAGACTAGAGAGGGAAGCACGGGCACTCACTAATATAAAGCTCCATACATTATCATTATATAAGGAAAAAAATGTTCCCTGCAAAATCTGATCATTTCAAAGTAGTGTAAGGGCTCCTTCACACCAGCATAGCCGACCTCAGACGTGAAAAACGGCAGTTCTCCACGTCCGAGGGGGACGCGTTGTCACGGATTCCCCACATATTACAGTCTGACACGCAGTAAAATAGGACATGTACTATTTTTCACACCCTCCACTGAAACAACGGTCGTGTGAACGGCCCCATTGAAATGTATGTCTTTGTGATGGCCGTCACACGGACGTCATTCATGCTCTTGTAAACGAGGCCTAAGACGTCACCATCTACTGTATCTGTACCTATTTGTAACAAAAATATGATTCCAGATGAAAAACAAGGAGCCAATGACCCTCTAGAATTGATTTTAGCTAAGAGCAGGGCCAAAGGGTCGTCCCTCCTTATTTCTTATGTCATCTATGCCCATTTTTTTGGTAAATCAGTTATCAGTATGCAGTGGAGAAGGTAAATCGTGATTGTATCCCAGACACATGACTCTCCTTAGGGGGCAATATTATAGTAGTTATATTCTTGTATATAGGGGGCAGTATTATAGTAGTTATATTCTTGTATATAGGGGCAGTATTATAGTAGTTATATTCTTGTATATAGGAGCAGTATTATAGTAGTTATATTCTTGTATATAGGGGCAGTATTATAGTAGTTATATTTTTGTATATAGGAGCAGTATTATAGTAGTTATATTCTTGTATATAGGGGCAGTATTATAGTAGTTATATTCTTGTATATAGGAGCAGCATTATAGTAGTTATATTCTTGTATATAGGAGCAGTATTATAGTAGTTATATTCTTATATATAGGGGCAGTATTATAGTAGTTATATTCTTGTATATAGGAGCAGTATTATAGTAGTTCTATTCTTGTATATAGGGGCAGTATTATAGTAGTTATATTCTTGTATATAGGGGGCAGTATTATAGTAGTTCTATTCTTGTATATAGGGGCAGTATTATAGTAGTTATATTCTTGTATATAGGGGGCAGTATTATAGTAGTTCTATTCTTCTATATAGGAGCAGTATTATAGTAGTTCTATTCTTCTATATAGGAGCAGTATTATAGTAGTTATATTCTTGTACATAGGAGGCAGTATTATAGTAGTTATATTCTTGTATATAGGAGCAGTATTATAGTAGATATATTCTTGTATATAGGGGGCAGTATTATAGTAGTTATATTCTTGTATATAGGGGGCAGTATTCTAGTACTTATATTGTATATAGGGTCAGTATTATAGTAGTTATATTCTTGGACATAGGGGCAGTATTATAGTAGCTATATTCTTGTATATAGGAGCAGTATTATAGTAGTTATATTCTTGTATATAGGGGGCAGTATTATAGTAGTTATGTTCTTGTATATAGGAGGCAGTATTATAGTAGTTATATTCTTGTATATAGGGGGCAGTATTATAGTAGTTATATTCTTGTATATAGGGGCAGTATTATAGTAGTTATATTCTTGTATATAGGGGCAGTATTATAGTAGTTCTATTCTTGGACATAGGAGGCAGTATTATAGTAGTTATATTCTTGTATATAGGGGGCAGTATTATAGTAGTTATATTCTGGTATATAGGGGGCAGTATTATAGTAGTTATATTCTTGTATATAGGGGGCAGTATTTTAGTAGTTATATTCTTGTATATAGGGGCAGTATTATAGTAGTTCTATTCTTGTACATAGGGGGCAGTATTATAGTAGTTCTATTCTTGTACATAGGGGGCAGTATTATAGTAGTTCTATTCTTGTACATAGGGGGCAGTATTATAGTAGTTATATTCTTGTATATAGGGGGCAGTATTATAGTAGTTATATTCTTGTATATAGGGGGCAGTATTATAGTAGTTATATTCTTGTATATAGGGGGCAGTATTATAGTAGTTATATTCTTGTATATAGGGGGCAGTATTATAGTAGTTATATTCTTGTATATAGGGGCAGTATTATAGTAGTTATATTCTTGTATATAGGGGCAGTATTATAGTAGTTATATTCTTGTATATAGGAGCAGTATTATAGTAGTTATATTCTTGTATATAGGGGGCAGTATTATAGTAGTTATATTCTTGGACATAGGAGGCAGTATTATAGTAGTTATATTCTTGTATATAGGGGGCAGTATTATAGTAGTTATATTCTTGTACATAGGGGGCAGTATTATAGTAGTTATATTCTGGTATATAGGGGGCAGTATTATAGTAGTTATATTCTTGTATATAGGGGGCAGTATTTTAGTAGTTATATTCTTGTATATAGGGGCAGTATTATAGTAGTTCTATTCTTGTACATAGGGGGCAGTATTATAGTAGTTCTATTCTTGTACATAGGGGGCAGTATTATAGTAGTTCTATTCTTGTACATAGGGGGCAGTATTATAGTAGTTATATTCTTGTACATAGGGGGCAGTATTATAGTAGTTATATTCTTGTACATAGGGGGCAGTATTATAGTAGTTATATTCTTGTATATAGGGGGCAGTATTATAGTAGTTATATTCTTGTATATAGGGGGCAGTATTATAGTAGTTATATTCTTGTGCCTAGGGGGAAGTAATTTAGCAACTATATTATGGCCCTAGGTCTGAGCCTCATCACTATTCCAGCCCACAGACTCCCACTGATGCCATGAAGTAACCGGTCTCAATGACTTGTCAGATTATTTGTAAAAGTGATCCATTGCTTTACAGGTACTAGTCACAATAGAGGAGTCCACCACACCACCACATTTGTGGGCACTTTGAATGTAGAGGACCCTTGATGTTCTAATGTGAGTGCACTACCCAGAAGAGAAGGAAACATACCCATACAAATCTGACTTCATACACTATCGAAGCCTTGCTGATTGTCCTATAGCTTATGACACTGGTTCTCATGCCCATTTTATTTCTATCTTTATACTGGGGTCCTACTGGAGTGATGTCAGGAGCCATAAATGTAAGTACCATGTGGTGACAAGAGATCCAGAGATTGTTTCTGAAATGGCGCTGGTACCAGGGGTGGAAGTTTATATATTCTGACTTCCATGTTTATTTGACAAGAGTTGTCCGAGATTTGAAAAAATTATCTGCTTTTTTTCCCCCCAAAAAAAACCTTCACCACTATCCGTTGACTGTATCTGGTATTTAACTGAATGAGGATGAGCTGCAATACCAGACACAGCCTGTGTAAAGAGTGGCACTGTTTCTGGAAGATAAAAAACACCCGTTATCCTAGACTCATATAACCTTTTATTCCTGTTACTTAATGTTATACTGTATCTTCTATACATTGTCCCATCAGTGTTTAATTATTTTAAAGACTCTTATATTTATGGCCTATGCTTAGAATAGATCATGAATATCGTATCAGTGGGGGCCGTACTCCCAGTGTATCTTTCACTCAGCTAAATAAAGGGGCTATGGCGGTCCAGTGGGCACCACATCTCTTTCATTGTTTACGTGCGCACAGTGCCGCACATATGGTTGTGGCTGTGAATGGTACTGCAGCTCAGTAATCTGCTCTACCAGGCACAACCATATATTCGGCGCTGTGCCCGTGTCAACAATGAATGGGACGTGGCATTGCACTCGCTGGAGTCTGACTCCACCGATCAAATATTCATGGCCTATTCTAAGAATAAGCCATCGATAATAAAGGCCCAGAAAATGCTTTTAAATATCAAGAATCTCCATAAATTCTAGTGGAATCTCCTTACATTTCCTATCTAGTCTATGCAGCATGGAAAGGCAGTCCATTATATAGCAGATAGAACACCCTGTGAACATCTGAGGATATGTAGCTGTCTGTATCCAAAGAGTAGTCACCCAGACAGCTAGTCAGGTGGTTGCTAAGCAACCTGCTGAATACAATAAGAGGAAACTGCAGGAAGAGAAACAAATATAGATTCTGCAATGGTGTCAAATCTTAAACTTTGGCTCTGTAGTTTCTGTAGAGAAGTTGGGCTTTAAATAGACACCACGTGTTCCCAAATGTCATCAATGCTTTAACCCCTTGTTAAAAAAAAAAAAGGTACAAAAATTAACAAAATAAAAAAACAAGCAGCCTACAACGGTCTGGCTGTTACATTGGTACTAAAGATCTGAATCAATTTTATTCAAAATCTTCCACAGAAGCGCTTCAAAGCATGGAAAAATATCCTAGTAATAAACAAAGCCAAAAAGGGTAAAACAGGTCACATGCCGTCGAAAAGCTAACAGTCCTCGGTGCTCCATCTTGCCACAACATAAAAAATATACAAAGATTTTATAAACATTAATCAACTGATTTTCACCCGAAAAAACTTGAGTCTTAACATTCATTGAAGTTCATAGGAAGGTGGGGAGAATAGAGGAAGCAGAGTCCGTACACTGGTGGGAAATAAATCCAAATATTTTTGAGTTCTTGGGATTGAAGCAGAGGGTGGCGGTTTCCGGTGCTGAGGGTCGACTGAAGAGATGACTGATTAATTGCTTCCCCAGGCCTTTGTTTCAAACACCGTTACCAACGATTGATGGGTTTTTGGACCGGAATCTAAAAACATTCTACAAAGTTTCCAATATGGTGAAAGATAAAAAAAACTTTAAGGGGCATGCGCTCCTTTAAATATCTTCTGTGCCGTAGTCCCTTTAAAACTCTGCTATTAATCTATTCTGTCACACGTATAAGGTGTGTCTACCCTTAAAAAAACATTCCCATTTTAAAATCAAAAATTTACCAGTAGAAGTCTCTAGGCCATGCTAATCAGGTTGTTAATTTTCTTTTTTTTAGCTGTTTATTGGTTTGTTACATCCACTACGGCAGCCATAATGGTTGGTACCAGGGGTGGATTAGAAGTGATCTGGCAATTAAAGGTCATGGGCCACTTACCAACCATTGTACCCATGGTAAACTTGGGTAAAAAAATAAATATATATATATATATATATATATATTTTTTTTTTTTGCAGGCCTTGCCCTTTAAGGGAGTTGTCTCATCAAAGATAACCCCTGTAATATGAGGGTTGTAGCGGCAATCGGCAACAAGTCCAGCTACAGAGATCCTTGAAAAACAGCTGTTTTTTGTTGGAATGGGGGGGGGGGGGGGTGTTGTGCATTGGTTGCTCAGTTTCCCTGCAGCGGCCACTACAGGAGAAATGTAGTATTACATGTGGCTCTTTAAATGAATGACTGTCCATGTAAAATATAGCGAGAGCCGCTGCTTGTTAGCGGCACTCCACCCTAGCTCATGAGGGAGGGTTTAAAGCAGGGGACTCTTCTCCTATGATGCCTACATACTAATAGGGCATATGAAAAGGGGTAATCAAAATGAGATCACCTCTTTCTAAGGGTTCACGGGCCCCTTCTGGTCATGCCTGAATGCTCAGTCTGCCCTTGGTTGTAACTCGGCTTTCTTAGAATCCTGAACAGCAAATCTGCCTCTTTCTGCAACTCTACATCTCCCAACCTCATTGGCTTTTTTAGGACGCTAAAAAATCTGGGTGACAACCCCTTGTGAGTCCTGGGCGGCCATATTAATGATCAACCAGATTTTGTAGGCGATAGAAAAATGATGACAATGAGTTTTTTACTGATTACTTTGGAGGGAAGTGCTGTCCATTTTAGACCCACCCTTTCAGCCACCCCTGACCTATTTCGCTAACATTAATAGGGTCCAGAAAGCCGTTTTCTGCCCTATACACGTTAGATGACCTGACGAGCTCCTCTCCTTGTCTTAATGAAATCAAACTAATTAAACAGAATTAACTCTATACATTTAAAGTGATTTCCATAAGGCATACGTATCTATTTGTTTTGTTTTTTTAGATATATATATATATATGTGTATAAAAAAGGGAAATATTAATTCAGCGCAACATCTACATCTTTAATAAATACTTTCTTATTAATTTCTTCGTAGGTTAAGAAAATATTCTTCTGTTTTGTAATCATTTTTTTTTAATAGAAGTCAAAATATGACTTGCGATTCCTTCTAGGTCATTTTTTATGTTCTATATAAAAGGCATATACAATGTTGAGGCAGTGCTTCATGGCGGTATTTTTTATTTTTTTTCCCCAGAACCAGAAGAGCAGCTCGTGTGCTTCCATGCTCTCTAGATGGTAAAATCCGCTTTGGGAAGAAACATTATTGGTTTATAAAATTGCACCAAATGCTCAGCCTCAGGCTAATGGTTAAAACAAATACAATATAATTATTATTAGAATCCACATTAGGTTTCCTATGTATCTTGCGTCAACACGTGTCAGTCAATGGTCAACATCCTACATTTGGCACTGAACTTTGCCATTGATCCAGCAATTGGCAAAAAAAAAAAAAATGTCTTAGAAGAAAGAGATCTGTCTGATATCATTACCGGGTATAAAAATATTTAGACAGTAAGCTCACGTTGAATTACAAGGTCCACTGTGATTGGAAAGTTCTTCAGGAGCGAGACGGCCATCTCGTGCTCCATATGTACAAAGCTGCGTCCGTTCACCTGTAACGGAAAGAAAGGGATCAAATATAACAATGTCTTGTGCCACGTTTGTCAATGGCAGATCAGGCCAGCGCTTTCCCCTCGTCCCGACCCTGCAATTAACAATTGGACACCAGAGACTTTCTGATGCACTTAACTACTGGACACTAGGGACTGTCTAAGGGACTGCATTACTAGACACTGGGGCACTTGACCCAGGGACTGTCTGGAGCACTAGATCATTGGACACCAGGGACTGTCTGGAGCACTAGATCATTGGACACCAGGGACTGTGAAGCAATAAAACACTATACCAGTGATTTTCTGGGACACTAAATCATTTGTTATCTGGAAATGTCTGACACATTATACCATTGAACACCAGGGACCGCCTGGGGGAACTAAACTATTGGAAACCAGACACTGTCTGGGTCTCTAAACCACTGTATGTCAGGGGCACTAAATTACTGGACACCGGGGACTTTCTGGGCACAAAACCACTGGATAACGGACTTTCTGGGGCACTAAATTACTGGACACCGGGGACTTTCTGGGCACAAAACCACTGGATAACGGACTTTCTGGGGCACTAAACCACTAGGAACTTTCTAGGACTATAAATCACTGGACACCAGGGATTTTCTGGGTCACTAAACCACTGACAAAATGGACTTTCTATGGCACTAAACCACAGGACACCAGGGACTTTTTATGGCACTAAACCAAAGGACACCAGGGACTTTCTGGGGCACTAAACCACAGGATACCAGGGACTTTCTGAGGCACTAAATCACTGGACACCAGGGACTGTCTGGGGCACTAAACCACAGGACACCAGGGACTTTCTGGGGCACTAAACCACTAGACAAAAGGGACTTTCTATGGCACTAAATCACTGGATAACTGGAAATGCCTGGAGCAATAAACCATGGGACTCCAGGAACTGGTAGACTGGGAATACCCGCTAGTGACAAAATGTACTGCTATATTATCAATTCAATAATACATTCTATAAAATAGTTGAAAGATAGGGCTGCGTAATATACAAAAGAAACATCTGAGAAATGACTGCTAAATATAAAATGTCATGGTTTTGAATATATGTAGAATATAAATATTTGTATGGTATGTTGTGGATTAGGGAGATTTTTCACTATTCAATACTAAACGGTGTGCATTGTGTACATTATAAGTGAATTCCTGAAAAGCATCGCATGATCTGAACTGCATCTACATACCAAACATTAGAATCACAATTTAACACTTACCCATTGCAATATCAAGCCCTGTCCACCAGGTGTCAGCAGTGATATTAAGGTGTTACATACTCTGCCTACTAAAATGTATCTTTTCAGCGCTAATTGAGTCCACAATGTTGGTCAGATTTCCTTATCCAGCCCCACTTTCTGCTGCATGAGAACAACTTTATGGTAGGATCACCATTTTGGAGGGTTCACATCTATCTATCTATCTATCTATCTATCTATCTATCTATCTATCTATCTATCTATCTATCTATCTATCTATCTATCTATCTATCTCGTATCTATCTATCTATCTATCTCGTATCTATCTATCTATCTATCTCGTATCTATCTATCTATCTATCTATCTATCTATCTATCTATCTATCTATCTATCTATCTATCTATCTCGTATCTATCTATCTATCTATCTATCTCGTATCTATCTATCTATCTATCTCGTATCTATCTATCTATCTATCTATCTCGTATCTATCTATCTAGTATCTATCTATCTATCTATCTATCTCGTATCTATCTATCTATCTATCTCGTATCTATCTATCTATCTATCTCGTATCTATCTATCTATCTCGTATCTATCTATCTATCTATCTCGTATCTATCTATCTATCTCGTATCTATCTATCTATCTCGTATCTATCTATCTATCTATCTATCTATCTATCTATCTATCTATCTATCTATCTATCTATCTATCTATCTATCATCTATCCTAAAGATATAGTAAAGATGAACTTTAAGTTGATAAATGTAAATTTATGCTCCTAAGGATGGCTTTGTTCACATCTGCGTCAGGGTCCTGTCAGAATGGGACCCTGACTGACACAAACAGAAATCAGAGGTTTCTGTTTCCATCACCACTGATTTCAATGGTGACGGATCCGATGCCAATGGTTTCCGTTTGTGTCAGTTGTGCAAAGTTTCCGTTGTTTTGACGGAATGAATACCGTAGTCGACTACATTATTTATTCCATCAAAACAATGGAACCCCTGCACAACAGAGACAAACGGAAACCATTGGCACCGGATCCGTCACCACTGAAATCAATGGTGATGGAAACGGAAAACACTGGTTTCTGTCAGTCAGGGTCCCATTCTGACGGGAACCTCTGACGGAACGTCAGAACGGGACCCGGATGCAGATGTGATCGAGCCTTATACTAATCTCAAAGGGAATAACAAATCAAAAAAAGGAGATGGTTATACTAGGTATACCATTAACTAACTGAGCAGCACTCAATGCCAAGCAGCAACTGCAAAAGCAAATTAAATTTTATGAAGTCTCATACAATAAGAAGCTGGGAAAAACATGCTGTATATATATATATATATATATATATATATCTATCCGTGAATATAAAATGTCTACACGCCCCTAAAATGCCAGGTTTTTGTCATGCCAAAAAATTAGTACAAGATTTCAGAACCTTTCCCACCTTTAATGTGACCCACAATCTGTACAATCCCATTAAAAAACAAACTGAAATCATTTAGATGGGAAAAATAACAAAACTACAATAATGTGATTGCATAATTGTGAACACCCTCTTATAATTTGGGATGTGGTTGTGTTCAGAATTAGCCAATCACATTTAAACTCATGTTAAATAGTAGTCAGTACACAGCTGCCAAGTTCCGCCGTTCTATTAGGATTTTCCTGACATTTTCTTTGTTGCATGTGACAGCAAAAGCAATGTTCCGTAAAGAGCTTACAACACATCAAAGGGATCTGATTGTTGAAAGGCGTCAGTCAGGAGAAGGGTACCAAAGAATTTCCAAGACATTAGATATACCATGGAACACAGTGGAGACGGTCATCAAGAAGTGGATTACATTTGGCACAACAGTAACATTACCAAGAACTGGACATCCATCAAAACTTGATGAAAAGACAAGACGAAAATTGGTCCGGGAGGCTACCAAGAGGCCTACAGCAACATTAAAGGAGCTGCAGGACTTTCTGGCAGGTACTGGTTGTGTAGTGCATGTCACAACAATCTCCCGTATTCTTCATATGTCTGGGCTGTGGAGTAGGGTCGCAAGACAGAAGCCTTTTCTAAAAAAAAAGAAAAACATCCAAGCCTGGCTATGTTTTGCAAAGACAAATTGATCGGTTTTTACTGCTCAGACGTTTGTGGATGTAAAGTCTGAAGTGTCCATCAAGGGTTTGACCTTCCCCCAGCTAGCATGCAGAAAGAACGATCCAAATTTCCATCGGTGTGTGTATCTTGCTGGTTCTTGTGGTTCCACACAGAAATGCAACTGCTTGCTGTTTATATCCTCGTACTTGATGTTCTATATCTCCAGCAAGGGGGAAAAAGGAGAGAGTGCGCTACCTTTTGGAAACTACAAATTCCACGAGTTTATTCCATACTTACAAAACCAGATATAGATAAAAGCATAAGATAAGCTCTTGTAACACGCCAAATATTGCAACCCGACCCTGGGTTTCGCCCTTTCGGCTTCCTCTGGGGCAAACCATTGATGGACACTTCAGACTTTACATCCACAACCATCTGAGCGGTAAAAAAAAAACTATCAATTTGTCTCTGTTTTTTGTGGTGTTGGGGATTTCACCTCTTTTTTACCTGCTCCGATCGTTCATCTCTTTGTTGAGATATTTCAGTGAGTAGAGAGCTGAGTTGTATATTTGGTTATGTTTTTCAAAGACCTACATCAAGTCTGCCAAAAGCACGTGGGAAAACATGTTAGGACAAAAAGTTAAACCTTCGTCTCTTTAGACCATAACGCCAAAAGGTATGTTTGGCGCAAAGCCAACACTACACATCACCAAAAGAACACCATACCCACAGTGAAGCACGGTGGAGGCAGCGTTACGGAGCGCGGTGGAGGCAGCGTTACGGAGCGTGGTGGAGGCAGCTTTACGGAGCGCGGTGGAGGCAGCGTTACGGAGCACGGTGGAGGCAGCGTTACGGAGCGAGGTGGAGACAGCGTTACGGAGCGAGGTGGAGACAGCGTTACGGAGCGAGGTGGAGGCAGCGTTACGGAGCGAGGTGGAGGCAGCGTTACGGAGCGCGGTGGAGGCAGCGTTACGGAGCGCGGTGGAGGCAGCGTTACGGAGCGAGGTGGAGGCAGCGTTACGGAGCGAGGTGGAGGCAGCGTTACGGAGCGAGGTGGAGGCAGCGTTACGGAGCGAGGTGGAGGCAGCGTTACGGAGCGCGGTGGAGGCAGCCCCAAAGCATAATGCTGTTTTTCTGCAGCTGGGGCTTTAGTCAAGGTAGAGGGAATTATGAACAGTTCCAAATATCAGGCAATATTGGCACAAAGCCTGCAGCCTCTGCTAAAAAGATGAAGAGGAATTTCACCTTTCAGCACGACAACGACCCACAGCAACAAAAGAATGGCTTCACCAGAAGATGATCAAAGTTTTGGAATGGCCCAGCCAGAGCCCAGACCTGAATCACCGTGAAAATCTGTTGTGACCCGAAGAGGGCTGTACACAGGAGATGCCAAGTCAAGATGTGCCATGCTGATAGACTTCTACCCAAAAATACTGAATGCTGTCATAAGGTCAAAGGGCAATTCAACAAAGTCTTAGTTTAAAGCGGCTCTGTCACCAGATTTTGCAACCCCTATCTGCTATTGCAGCAGATCGGCGCTGCAATGTAGAGAACAGTAACGTTTTTATTTTTAAAAAACGAGCATTTTTGGCCAAGTTATGACCATTTTCGTATTTATGCAAATGAGGCTTGCAAAAGTCCAAGTGGGTGTGTTTAAAGTAAAAGTACAAGTGGGCGTGTATTATGTGCGTACATCGGGGCGTTTTTACTTCTTTTACTAGCTGGGCGCTCTGATGAGAAGTAACATCCTCTTCTCTTCACAACGCCCAGCTTCTGGCAGTGCAGACACAGCCGTGTTCTCGAGAGATCACGCTGTGACGTCACTCACTTTCTGCCCCAGGTCCTGCATCGTGTCGGCCACATCGGCACCAGAGGCTACAGTTGATTCTGCAGCAGCATCAGCGTTTGCAGGTAAGTAGCTACATCGACTTACCTGCAAACGCTGATGCTGCTGCAGAATCAACTGTAGCCTCTGGTGCCGATGTGTCCTCGCTCGTCCGACACGATGCAGGACCTGGGGCAGGAAGTGAGTGACATCACAGCGTGATCTCTCGAGGACACGGCTGTGTCTGCACTGCCAGAAGCTGGGCGTTGTGAAGAGAAGTGGATGATACTTCTCATCAGAACGCCCAGCTAGTAAAAGTAGTAAACACGCCCCGATGTACGCACATAATACACGCCCAGTTGGACTTTTACTGTAAACACGCCCAGTTGTACTTTTGCAAGCCTCATTTACATAAATACAAAAATGTTCATAACTTGGCCAAAAATGCTCGTTTTTTAAAAATAAAAACGTTACTCTTATCTCCATTGCAGCGCCGATCTGCTGCAATAGCAGATAGGGGTTGCAAAATCTGGTGACAGAGCCTCTTTAAGGGTGTGCATATTTATACAGCCACATTATTTTTGTTCTTTATTTTTATTCTGCCACCATAAAAGATTTCAGTTTGTTTTTCAATATAATTGTACAGATTATAGGTGATATTAAAAGGTGGAAAAAGTTCTGAAATTATTCATCTTGGACTGATTTTTTGACATGACAAAAACCTGGCATTGTAACAGGGGCGTGTAGACTTTTTACATCCACTGTGTGTTATTTAAATATATAAATCTTCAAAGTCTATGCTTAGAACTAGCATATAACGGATCAGGGGACATAATGTACATTTAGAGGTAATTCAATTCAGACTGCAGTTTAGGAAAGGGGTCCTTTTTACACCATTTTGGCCATAACGAGCGCCGATCAACGAGACCGCTCGTTGATCGGCGCTAGTTTTCAACTTTGAGAAGGAGCTATGTATGGGGACGAGCGCTCATTACTACGATCGCTTGTCCCCATACACTTTTATCATGTCGGCAGCGCGTCTCCCTGTTTACACACCAAGATGTGCTGCCCACAATGATAATATTTTAGGCTGCGTAAACAATACAATCAGCCGTTTGCCCGATAATTCGCCTGTGTAAAAGGACCTTTAAAGTAGTCAAACTTTGGAATGCCCTACCCCAAGAGGTAGTAATGGCAGATACAATGATGGTATTCATCTCATGGCTAATGGCGCTAAGAATTATAACGTTAAGCTCGTTTATACGGTATGAAAGTAACACACACGCTCTGCCCTCCTGATCACGCATGTTTATGGATGGTTTCCATCATTAGGCTGAGGCTACAGACAAACATTTTGCAGCACAAGAGCTTTAATTGCAACTCTGCCACAGTAATTGCAGTCCTTAGGCATCATATATCGCACATGTACTGTTCATGTGGTGTAACTCCACAAATGTATTGATTAGAAAAGCAGTGGGTGTAAAAAACACCACAACAGCTGGTATAACAGTTAGAATTGGAGCTAACAAATGACAAAGGTGTGTGTGTGTGTGTGTGTGTGTGTGTGTGTGTGTGTGTGTGTGTGTGTGTGTGTGCGCGCGCAGAGTTTGAAGGGGCGAGGTGTGACACTCGGATCTGTCAGCTCTCCTGTGTGGTGCAGTATAGAGGATCTGTCAGTTCTCCTGTGTGGTGCAGTATAGAGGAGCTGTCGGTTCTCCTGTGTGGTGTAGTATAGAGGAGATGTCAGCTCTCCTGTGTGGTGTAGTATTAGAGGATCTGTCAGCTCTCCTGTGTGGTGTAGTATAGAGGAGCTGTCAGCTCTCCTGTGTGGTGTAGTATAGAGGAGCTGTCAGCTCTCCTGTGTGGTGTAGTATAGAGGAGCTGTCAGCTCTCCTGTGTGGTGTAGTATAGAGGAGCTGTCAGCTCTCCTGTGTGGTGTAGTATAGAGGATCTGTTAGCTCTCCTGTGTGGTGTAGTATAGAGGATCGGTCAGCTCTCCTGTGTCGTGTAGTATAGAGGAGCTGTCAGTTCTCCTGTGTGGTGTAGTATGGAGGAGATGTCAGTTCTCCTGTGTGGTGTAGTATAGAGGAGCTGTCGATTCTCCTGTGTGGTGCAGTATAGAGGATCTGTCAGCTGTCCTGTGTGGTGTAGTATAGAGGAGCTGTCAGCTCTCCTGTGTGGTGCAGTATAGAGGAGCTGTCAGTTCTCCTGTGTGGTGCAGTATAGAGGAGCTGTCGGTTCTCCTGTGTGGTGTAGTATAGAGGAGATGTCAGCTCTCCTGTGTGGTGTAGTATTAGAGGATCTGTCAGCTCTCCTGTGTGGTGTAGTATAGAGGAGCTGTCAGCTCTCCTGTGTGGTGTAGTATAGAGGAGCTGTCAGCTCTCCTGTGTGGTGTAGTATAGAGGAGCTGTCAGCTCTCCTGTGTGGTGTAGTATAGAGGATCTGTCAGCTCTCCTGTGTGGTGTAGTATAGAGGATCGGTCAGCTCTCCTGTGTGGTGTAGTATAGAGGAGCTGTCAGTTCTCCTGTGTGGTGTAGTATAGAGGAGCTGTCGATTCTCCTGTGTGGTGCAGTATAGAGGATCTGTCAGCTCTCCTGTGTGGTGTAGTATAGAGGAGCTGTCAGCTCTCCTGTGTGGTGCAGTATAGAGGAGCTGTCAGCTTCCTGTGTGGTGTAGTATAGAGGATCTGTCAGCTCTCCTGTGTGGTGTAGTATAAAGGAGCTGTCAGCTCTCCTGTGTGGTGTAGTACAGAGGATCTGTCAGTTCTCCTGTGTGGTGTAGTTTAGAGGAGCTGTCAGTTCTCCTGTGTGGTGTAGTATAGAGGAGCTGTCAGCTCTCCTGTGTGGTGTAGTATAAAGGATCTGTCAGCTCTCCTGTGTGGTGTAGTATAGAGGAGCTGTCGGTTCTCCTGTGTGGTGCAGTATAGAGGAGCTGTCAGCTCTCCTGTGTGGTGTAGTATAGACGACTGGTCTGCTCTCCTGTGTGTTGTAGTATAGAGGATCTGTCAGCTCCCCTGTGTGGTATAGTATAAAGGATCTGTCAGCTCTCCTGTGTGGTGTAGTATAGAGGAGCTGTCAGCTCTCCTGTGTGGTGTAGTATAGAGGAGCTGTCAGTTCTCCTGTGTGTTGTAGTATAGAGGATCTGTCAGCTCCCCTGTGTGGTATAGTATAGAGGATCTGTCAGCTCTCCTGTGTGGTGTAGTATAGAGGAGCTGTCAGTTCTCCTGTGGTGTAGTGTAGCGGATCGGTCAGCTCTCCTGTGTGGTGTAGTATAGAGGAGCTGTCAGCTCTCCTGTGTGGTGTAGTATAGGGGAGCTGTCAGTTCTCCTGTGTGGTGTAGTATAGGGGAGCTGTCAGCTCTCCTGTGTGGTGTAGTATAGAGGATCTGTCAGCTCTCCTGTGTGGTGTAGTATAGAGGAGCTGTCGGCTCTCCTGTGTGGTGTAGTATAGAGGATCTGTCAGCTCTCCTGTGTGGTGTAGTATAGAGGAGCTGTCAGCTCTTCTGTGTGGTGTAGTATAGAGGATCTGTCAGCTCTCCTGTGTGGTGAAGTATAGGGGATCTGTCAGCTCTCTTGTGTGGTGTAGTATAGTCTCCAAGTTTTCATCCATTTCCAGTCAGACTGAGCCTCCTTTAATGGCCGTTTGGCATCCATTTTTCATGGCAGTTAAAAAAAACTGTTTTTTTTGTCCCAACACCCTGAAAACACCAGTGCCCATGTAGATAGTGCCACAATGTCACTGTAAATAGTGCCACAGTGCGCACTGTAGACAGTGCCCACATAGTACTACAGTGCCCACTGTAGATAGTGCCACAGTGCCCATATAGTACCACTGTGCCCACATATAAAGTGCCATAGTAATCACATGTAAAGTGACAGTGCCCACTGTAGTCCCACAGTGCCCACATATAAAGTGACATAGTGCCCACATGCAAAGTGCCAGAGCCCACATAGATAGCGCTGCAGTGTCCCCTGTAGATAGTGCCACACCCCCATACAGTGCCATAGTGCCTGTGTAGATAGCGCCACCCCCTTGTGGATAGCACTCCCCTTGTAGATAGCGCTACTTCGCTTCTTCTCCGGGAGCGGAATTCAGTTTCGGGAGTAACCGCAGATGTCGCTGTCCATATATGGATCCCCGGCCAGAGCGTTGCCAACACTCTTAGAGGGAGCCCCCGACGTCACTGTCCATATATGCAGGGAGCTACAGTGGCAGTACCTACAGGGGGAGATGCCATCTATGGAGGGGAATGGTACTATCTACAGGGGGGTTTGGTGCCATCTACAGTGGGGGTGCTGTCTACAGGGGGGAGTCAGAGGGAACCCCTGATGTCACTGTGACGTCAAGGGCTTTTCAAAGACAGGAGTCCCCGACCAGAGAGCTTGTGATGCTCTGGCAGGCGATTCCATAGTTAAAAGCCCGACATCACTGTCCATATATGGACAGTAATGTTAAGGGATTCCCCGCAGCGCTGTGGGAGTCCGCTGCGAGGATCAAATCTTACCGGCCATTACAAGGATTGATTCCTGAAAATCGACTGTGTGAGTACAGCCATAGAACTTAAGTGTTATGAAAACGGCCGTGTGCAAGTAGCCTAAGCTGCTCTCTAAGAATGAATCTTAGTCCTTTTAAAGGGATCCTCTGATTTAATGTAAATAGCTTAAACACTAGAAAAAAAGTTTTACAATTTTCTAATATACATTTCCTTCAATTCCTAATTATTTTCAAGATGTTTGTTTGCCGTAAGTGAATTAGAAAACATGTTTACATCCAGAGGCAGCAAACCAGATCAGAGCTATTCCTGGAATTGTATCCAGTCTAGGCAATGCTCTGTGAGCTAAATATATCATCATCTGCACAAATCTCTCTGGTAGTTTGCTACAATGGATCAGTCTGCAGTCCAGGATGTTTAGCTCACAGACTGGATACAATGACAGCAGGACTACGTATGTAAATAGAAACAAGTGTTTATTCACTGACAGGAAACAAATGAATAGAAAATGGTGAGAAAGTGAAACACAAATTATATTAGAAAGTTGTAAAGCATTTTGTTTATACAGTAATTAAAGGGGTATTCCGGTTACAATAAGTTCCCCCCTATCCATAGTGTAAGGGGTAACTTGCTGAACTCCACTTACTAGCATACTTTGTGTTTCAATTCTGAACCATTTTCATATATTTGTTTGGTGTCAGTGAATGAGAACATCCAGAAACTGGAATCTGTCCTTCCCTAATACTTCTTACAGCTGTGGGTTTGTAACAATTCTATCCCGTCTAGACAATACTTTGTGATCCTAAACAGTCTGGACTTCATGGTGACACAATTTGCCTGCGCTGATACAATGTAATAAATGATCAGGATGAAATAGAGTATTCTGCATAGGATGCATTTACCTCACAGAAAATTGTCTAGCCTGGATAGAACTGTAGCAAACTCTCAACTGTGAGAAGTATTTGGTCTTAAAGGGGTTGTCCAGGCACGAACAACTGATGATCTATCCACAGGATAGGTCATCAGTATATGATCAGTGGGGGTCCGACACCCAGACCCCACACCGATCAGCTGGTCCTGCTGCCTCTGGGCACCGAATGTTATGCAGCATTCGATAGCTCCGACTACAGCATAGCGGCCGTGATTTACTAGAATCTGAGCAGAGCTGCAGTACTGCAGTTCTGCCACTATTTTGTGACCAAAGCCATCTGCTTCCGGCATGGACATCCGGTGCCCGAAGGCAGCCAGAGCAGCTAATCGGTACAGGGTCTGGGTGTCGGACCCCCACGATCATATACTGATGACCTATCCCGTGGATAGGTTGTCAGTTGTCCGTGGCTGGACAACCCCTTTAAGCCAAAGATGTGAACAAGAATGTTCCTATTCACTGACAGTAAGCAGAGATATTGAAAATTGGGAAGCATATAAAACACAAAGTATATTATCGTAGAACTCCTGATTAAACAATAATTAAAGGGGTCATCCAAGAACATGATGAATTTTGGATAAAGGCTTAGATATACTTTGCTTGCTGTATATCGGCAGGATGTCCATGGTGACATCACATGACCACTGCAGTCATGTGACATGGCGTCACCATGTATGTCATGTCACTGATGTGACAATTTTTTTCTATTGCCGCAACATTTAAGTTTTCCAAAATTCATCGCACACTTAGAAACCCCCTTTAACTCTTCATGGCAATATCTTCCGAGACGCTATAAGCGTCACTGTACCTGTCCTTATGTATGACATCACTCCCGTAACAACCATCATTTGGATCATTAACGATCATCTTGATTTCCGTTGCCCTTACACAGTGGAGTTCTCTGATATGGAGACTGGAGAGGGTGATCCTATCTCTAGGAGGTCTCTCGGCAGCCATATTACTGCTATTAATGTTCTTTTTATATAAATTCAATAGAAATGTATTATTTTCTATGTCTGCCCACTATTCCGTGCACGGCTCTGCTACCCTATGTGGGAGGGATACACATCCCTGTTCATCCTAGTCCTCCTGGTTCATGACCAAGGGTCCGGTGACCTGCGTTCTGGAGAAAGGTGCAGGGCCTAGAGGTGGGGCCAGCACCTATAAGACATTCGGCATATCCTGTGCGTATGCCATAAATATTTATGATGGGAATACCCCTTTAAACCCCGTGCCAGATTACCAGATTTTCTGGATTATCAATCTGTCATAGAGAAGTATTGCAGTACCCGGAGGTGTAGGGGGGGGGGGGGGTGATGGGCAGGTGCTATGTGTCAGGGGGAGGTGCCAACAAACCACTCCCAGTTCCGACTGTTTTTTGTGAGATTATAGGATGAACAATTATTTTTTTTTTTTTAAAGGGGCAGTGTTTTTTTTAATTCAAACAATATGATGGAAACAGTAACATGGTCTATAAACTAAACAAAGTGACTTTAAAAATCGGAATATTTTATGGCGGGCACTAAATTAGACGCCGTTATTTACTGCTTCCTATCTGTTCTCCGGCTGCCAAGAAACTGCAGAGCTCAGGAAGGTTGTGTAATGGCTGTAAACTAATTTAATATGCGTTACTGCGAAGCATAATTGGCAGAATAACATCGTCCGCTCGGCTACTGCGGAGGAACCTTCTGCCGCGTGCTGATTTGCATACAGTATTTTACTGTATAAACAGAGCCGGGCATCAGCCTTAGGAAACCGCGCACCATCAAGACGCACTGATCAGCCTTGAAGGTCGCGCTTATTTTACGGTTCACCTGCGCAGCAAAACAATATACCACTTACATCGATGGAGAGAACTTTTCAAAGGAAATAATGAGCTCAGCCGTAAAGCCGATCGTCTCTGCTTAAATGTTATTTTCACGTAACCTTGACACTTTTCAATAGAAACGCCATCAGTCAGGGATGTTACCTAGCAACTAAAACCATCGCGCCGGCGTGTTTTGTAAAGACTTATAAAGCCGGAATACTTTCAGTGTTTACTAAAAAAAAAGGATTAACACCTTCTGGTAAAGCAGGAGGCCTCATTTACCATAACAACCAATCCGAATCCATTTTACATTTTTCCAGTGTAGTTTAGAAACAGAGAGTAGAACTTTTTAATTCACCTTTTAAGTACAATTCTGTGCTGATTCATTTCTTAAAAAAGGGGTCGGAGTTCAGTTTTTCGTGTTACAAAGCTCCAAATCCCCTGTATAGCATAGAGGTAATTGTTAAAATTCGGATTTCCTGCAGCCACCAGTAGGGGGAGCTCACTGCATACTGTTCATACAAAGAACTCAATAATAACACAGTATGCAGTAAGCTCATAAGCTCCCCCTAGTGGTGGCTGCAGGTAGGCAGAATTTTATCATTAACTGTTTAACCCCTTAGCGACCAGCCTATTTTAGGCCCTAATTTTTTTCGTTTTTCTATAGTCGCATTCAAAGAGTTATAACTTTTTTTATTTTTCCGTCGACATAGCTGTATGAGGACTTGTTTTTTGCGGGATTAGTTGTACTTTTTAATGGCACCATTTTGGGGTACATATAATTTTTTGATTAACTTTTTTTCGGGGGAGAATAGAAAAAAACCGAAATTCCACCCTTGTTCTATGCGTTTTAAATTCAGGCCGTTCACTGTGCAGCGTAAATAACATGTTATCTTTATTTTATGGGTTGGTACGATTACGGCGATACCACATATGTAGGAGGATGAGATGAAGCAAAAGACACGGCGCCACATAGTGCAGGTTACCCAGGTAAAAGTAGATAGATGAGAAGAGTGATACTCACCTGGTAACGATGTTAAAAAAGCGATGGAGAGATGAGGTGCTGCTGCTGCCAGGACTCAAGGCCGGTGATTCAGATGAAAGACCGCGAAGAATATGCTGGGTGAGCTGGAAAAGAGTCTACGAGGGCGCTGCTGCACATGGATAGGACCGAAAGGACAAGAACTTCGGAGTGATGATAATCAATAGAGTTTATTGGTAATATGACTACGCGTTTCAATGCCGTACCGGCATCTTCATCAGGTCATGAAGGAAAACACACACATCACTGTTTAAATAGAATGTAAAAGTTGAAAAAAACCCGCCAATGTGAACGAGGACAGGGCGTTCCAATGACGTCAGAGTTCAAAGGTTAAAAAATGACTAATAACAACGATAGTAAGATTAGAACATATAGTAAAAATAGTTGCAATAATAAAAAAGGAAAGATAAAAGATATAAAATGGGAAGCGATATGAGAACAGTGGAAGTAATAGCAAGGAATGTATCTCACAGGATGCTGAAACCCGATGAGTGGCTGCCCGTGAAATAACCAGATAAACATAGATGCTGGTGTAAATGATACATGTATAGATATAAACCACACATGGATGTGTGGTATGGAAATACAATTTTTAGGTGCAGAAAATGACATTTGAAAGAAAGACAAATAGTCGGCAACAGTTCTAAAAACACAAGATGCGAATAAAAGAGCTATAAAATGAGAATAAAAAGGGTGACAACGTCCATGGACTGAACTTTGGGCATAGTGAGCAAGCCAAAAACGTAGAGTATGTAATATGATATATGATATACACAATATGATATACACAACTATGTACATAATGTAGTGTAATAACTCCATAAAAAATAGGACCGAACAGCAGATAGTGAGAATGATTTTGAGGATAAAGAGTACAATATACAAAATATAAGTAATCCACATAATAGCACAATTATCAGGAATGTCAGAGACGTAGTGAGAAATACCCTTATATACTCTAAAGAACTAAGTCGGCAAAAGCCGGTAAATCATAATTGATGGCTCAACGAAATTGGAAAAACGTAATGTCTCATGTATGAAATTAAAATGCAAAACATAACTGAGAACGTTTCTAAGAGAGGGGGAGTACCAATAATGCATATGAAGCTAACAAGGACCGTAGTGAACAAATATGTATGGTATGATATTATAATACGCTATGTAGCCGATTGTAAAGTCGGCAACCGGTAAATGATAGTTAGTGACATAACGAAATAAAAAAGAGCAATATGTTTATGAGAGAAAAAAATTGAGAGTATGTCAGAAAAAAGGAGGGGGGGGGGAGGGGAGTCACCCAAAATAAAATAAGGGGATAAGAAGGCCAAACTATGTGTAATAGGGGTTACAAAAGGCTAAGTAATGAAATGTAAGATTGGAGAAGCCGGTAAATGGTAATTATCAATTGGTAATATTAATACTAATAATGGCCAAAAAGAGAGGCCATATGTCATGAATAAATTCAATGGGAAACATAACCGTGCAAGGGTCTCTCCTTTTGCCCTGTCTCCCCACCCAACACCTTTGATCTCTTCATGGACCTCAATCGTTTCATCCGTAAACTTACCCTAACTAGGCATTTCTCTATGGCTAAAATGGTCCCTACCGTTCCAGTACTGACTCCGATTCCTGAACCCTCCACTACAACTATTCCTCAAGCAATTATTGCCACTGATTTGAAGCCCAAATCAAACTTCTACCCTCTGCACCACCAAGGTTCCTTTTTAGAAACCTTTTCTGTTCTAGTAGGTAATGAACTTAGATCCCTTGACAAACCCATCAATACTCACTCACCAGGAGAGAAATTCCCTGAAATCATTAGCCAAAAATAATACCATTGTGATCCGTTCTGCTGACAAGGGCGGTGGGATTGTAATCATGGATAAGGACAAATACTTGGATGAATCCTATAGAATTTTGGATGATAGTAGTTTTTATGTTAAATTAGCTGCAAACCCGTTACCCATTCATATACCCAAATACGCTCATCTTATAGACACAGCCTTCCATGAAGGGGTCATCACTAAAAAGGAAAGAGGCTTTCTCAATGTGCCCTTCCCAAACATGCCCTTTTTATACCATCTCCCCAAGGTGCACAAATCCATCACAAATCCCCCTGGTCGTCCTATCATATCGGGTATTGGGTCCCTAACCAGTAATCTTTCACACTTCATTGACACTCACCTTCAACCTTTAGTAGTTAGCCTTCCGTCATATCTTAGGGACTCCACCCAAGTGATTAGAGAACTCCATTCATTAAATGTCACCAATTCTATGTACCCTATCAATTTCCTTACAGCTGACGTAACTGCCCTTTATAGTAATATTCCCCACTCTAAAGGTCTTGAGGTCATTAGGTCTACATTATCCACCAAAACCTGTATGCCAGAGAATCAAACTGAATTTTTAATTAAATGTGTTGACTTTATTTTAAATCACAATTCTTTCAGTTTTGATAATAAATTTTATAATCAAATTAAAGGATGCGCCATGGGCTCAAGGTTCGCACCATCTTACGCCAATTTATATATGGGACATTTTGAAGATCAGTATATTTATCATGATCACCCCTTTAAAAGCAAAATTTTATTTTATAAGCGTTACATTGACGACCTCCTTTTCATCTGGTTGGGCAATGAGACTGAGGCTATATCTTTCATTGAGCTCTTAAATTTGAATAGCTTAGGATTGTCTTTTACACACACTTTTTCTGCTCTGTCTATCGACTTTTTAGACCTGACCATTTCTTTTGATACCAGTATTAACAAATTTACAACAAAGACACATTTTAAATCTGTTGATGTAAATAGCTATTTAAATTTCAACAGTGCCCATTATCCCCCATGGATTAAAAATGTTCCCTTTGGACAGTTTAGAAGAGTGAGAAAAAATTGTACAACTGACTCGGATTTTACAGAGGAATGTAACCTATTAGAAAAAAGGTTCAGGGAAAAGAAATTTCCTTTGAGTCTCATTAAAGGGGCACGTCACAAAGCTTCTCTACGCTCACAAGTTTCATGCATTAAGCAAGATAAAGCAATTAAAAGTAAACATAATTTTAGTAATAATTTTATTACAACTTTTAACAGTGGAAACAAAAAAATCCGAGAGGTTCTTGATAAGCATTGGTACATCTTGAAAAATGATCCTTTTTTAAAAACAGAATTACCTGATAGACCTACTATCACTTATAGACGATCTAAATCTCTTAAAAACATTTTATCACCCAGCAAACTGAAAAATCCCATGGTACCTTGTTCCACTTTGCTTCCTAGGATTTTAGGTTCTTACAAATGTGGCCGACAGCGTTGTATGTGCTGTACCAACATAACTCACAAAGCCTCCACCTACACATCCACAGTAACTAAAGAATCCTTCAATATCAATAGCTTTCTGAACTGTGGAAGCTCTTTTGTTATCTATATGTTGGAATGTCCATGTCATCTCCAATATATTGGCCGTACCACGCAATGTTTACGGACAAGGATTAATAATCACAGATTTAACATAAATACTGGTTTTTTAAAACATAGTGTCTCTCGACACTTTTCTACTACACACAACAGCCAGTTCAGTAGTTTACTCATTACGCCTATAGAGCAAATTCTGCTTAACATCACCAATCGATTCAGTAAACTTAAACCGCGAAAATTACTGGATTTTTAAAATGAAAACTCTCCAACCTGATGGCCTTAATGATGTATCAGAGTCTACTCTTGATTAGTAAATGCCTTAATTATGAATATTATATATTCTTTTCCTTTCTTGTTAATTGATTTATGATTTATTTCATTATTATATTATATCATCACTGTATTGTTTTCCGACCCGAGACTATATGGTGTTGGTTTAATACATTCTGTGTCACTTTCTTATGTACCATTAGTGTTCCTCTTTTCTGATATATGCTCAGTTAAGTTTCTTATCGAATTTCTTATGTATTATTAGTGTTCCTATTTTTCTGATATATGCACGGTTATGTTTCCCATTGAATTTATTCATGACATATGGCCTCTCTTTTTGGCCATTATTAGTATTAATATTACCAATTGATAATTACCATTTACCGGCTTCTCCAATCTTACATTTCATTACTTAGCCTTTTGTAACCCCTATTACACATAGTTTGGCCTTCTTATCCCCTTATTTTATTTTGGGTGACTCCCCTCCCCCCCCCTCCTTTTTTCTGACATACTCTCAATTTTTTTCTCTCATAAACATATTGCTCTTTTTTATTTCGTTATGTCACTAACTATCATTTACCGGTTGCCGACTTTACAATCGGCTACATAGCGTATTATAATATCATACCATACATATTTGTTCACTACGGTCCTTGTTAGCTTCATATGCATTATTGGTACTCCCCCTCTCTTAGAAACGTTCTCAGTTATGTTTTGCATTTTAATTTCATACATGAGACATTACGTTTTTCCAATTTCGTTGAGCCATCAATTATGATTTACCGGCTTTTGCCGACTTAGTTCTTTAGAGTATATAAGGGTATTTCTCACTACGTCTCTGACATTCCTGATAATTGTGCTATTATGTGGATTACTTATATTTTGTATATTGTACTCTTTATCCTCAAAATCATTCTCACTATCTGCTGTTCGGTCCTATTTTTTATGGAGTTATTACACTACATTATGTACATAGTTGTGTATATCATATTGTGTATATCATATATCATATTACATACTCTACGTTTTTGGCTTGCTCACTATGCCCAAAGTTCAGTCCATGGACGTTGTCACCCTTTTTATTCTCATTTTATAGCTCTTTTATTCGCATCTTGTGTTTTTAGAACTGTTGCCGACTATTTGTCTTTCTTTCAAATGTCATTTTCTGCACCTAAAAATTGTATTTCAATACCACACATCCATGTGTGGTTTATATCTATACATGTATCATTTACACCAGCATCTATGTTTATCTGGTTATTTCACGGGCAGCCACTCATCGGGTTTCAGCATCCTGTGAGATACATTCCTTGCTATTACTTCCACTGTTCTCATATCGCTTCCCATTTTATATCTTTTATCTTTCCTTTTTTATTATTGCAACTATTTTTACTATATGTTCTAATCTTACTATCGTTGTTATTAGTCATTTTTTAACCTTTGAACTCTGACGTCATTGGAACGCCCTGTCCTCGTTCACATTGGCGGGTTTTTTTCAACTTTTACATTCTATTTAAACAGTGATGTGTGTGTTTTCCTTCATGACCTGATGAAGATGCCGGTACGGCATTGAAACGCGTAGTCATATTACCAATAAACTCTATTGATTATCATCACTCCGAAGTTCTTGTCCTTTCGGTCCTATCCATGTGCAGCAGCGCCCTCGTAGACTCTTTTCCAGCTCACCCAGCACATATGTAGGAGGTTTTTTATGTTTTAAACGACTTTTGCACAATAAAATCTCTTTTTAACTTATCATGTCGGCAGCGCGTCTCCCTGTTTACACACCAAGATCTGCTGCCGACAACAATATTTTACTTTTTTAAAACGATACGACCAGCAGATGATCGAGCTCATTCATCTGCTGATCGCTGCCCTGTTTACACAGGGTAATTACTGGCAATGAGCGTTATATGAACGCTTGTCTGCCCGATAATCGCCCAGTGTAATAGGGCCTGTAGAGAGCTAGAGGGAGCGAGCGAAAGATAGCGAGAGATAGAGCGATAGAGAGAGAGAGATAGAGAGAGCGAGCGAGTGGTAGAGAGAGTGAGCAACCGAGAGATATAGGGAGCGCGAGAGATAGAGCGAGAGATAAAGCGAGCGAGTGGTAGACAGAGTGAGCAACCGAGAGATAGAGAGAGTGAGCAACCGAGAGATAGAGAGAGCGAGATAGAGCGCGAGAGATAGAGAGAGATAAAGAGTGCGAGCGATAGAGAGAGAGAGCGAGTGGTAGAGAGTGAGCGAGCGATATAGAGAGCAAGATAGAGAGAGAAAGCGAGCGAGCGAGAGATAGAGAGAGAGAGAGAGAGAGAGCGAGTGAACGATAATGCCTTGTTACATTGGCCAATTTTGAGCAGTGCAACGAGCGCCATTCAACGAGACAGCTCGTTAATCGGCGCTCGTTTGCTCCTGTCACAAGGACCTATGTACGGGAGGTCGGATCGTTACTCCGATCGCTTGTCCTCATACATTTCTATGATGTTGGCAGCACGTCTCCCTGTTTACACAGGGCAATAATCGGGAACGAGAGTTCTATGAACACTTGTCTGCCCAATAACTGCCCAGTATAAAAGGAGAGAGAGAGAGATATTTATCTACTATCTTCTATCTTTATTCAGAATAAATGGCAATCCCCCAATATAATTACTTCCATTATCTGAAAATATCAAAATCTACAGGGAAAACAACGGGTTTGTGTTTGTTTCAATTTCTGTGACAAAAGAGAAGGATTGTTTCAATCTGATTGTCAGAATTTCTTGCTCGCCTCCACACACAACCGGATTAGTGGCTAGATTGTTGAATTGAGCACAAAAATATATCTCTGTGTTGGCAGTGTGCAGACTACAGACTGCCCTAAACTGCAGCACTCTTGGAATATTCCTATATCAATTCCAATTTTATTTGGGGATTCCAATTTTTGTCATTTGTTAACATGGCGGAGCTACATTCCGTGGCGGCCCCTGACCAAAACTTTGTGCCCCCCCCCTACATTCTTTATATACAGTGACCAAATAATAACTATCCACATAGACCAAGTAATACAGTACCCAGAAAATACTGCCATAAGAGCCCTAATAATTCCTTGCGTTATTGTGCACACTTAGTGGGGGGGGGGGGGGGGTCAGAGTAAGATTTGCCCTTTCTGCTTTAATCCAGCCCTGGTTGTGACATGATATTATCTAGAGGTTATTTTGCGCTGATATTGAGTATCAGAAAGATAAACCCCCCACTCACAGCTTTATCCTTGACTGGCCTCAGGGGTAACATGTGGCACACTAAGCTGCCCAACTGCTCAGTCCGCCATTGCGGATACCATATAGATGTGGGAGAAACCACTAACCCAATGTACAGTTTACTACGTCTGTGCTGCGTAAATTCATGGCGGTAAGTAATAAGAATCTTACCTGTAGGATCTTATCCCCGGGCCGGAGCACACCATATGCTGGTCCATCAGGTTGAACCCTAGTAACAAAGATACCCTATAAGTCAGAAGTAACATAGGTTAGGAGTCTTACACAAGTCCTCTATACTGAATACTACTCAAGCTTGATGCCTCTGGGTGTCCAGCAAAATAAATGGAGACGTCTTGAAGATGTGATGTTAGGAAAACGATGCTGATCAATGACACGGACCTCAGTAATACACAACGGGGTGACACAGACAGGATACACAATGGGGACCCCCACTGCACACAGTGTACGGACGCTCAGATACTATAGATTGTAATAGACATATGATTACTATGATCATTAAGTAAACAGTTCTCATCCCCAATAACATGCTTGTTGGTCTCGGCACAGTTAGGGTTCATTGCTGTAGTCAATGCACCCAAATATATTGTGAGTTACTCAGTCATAGGCTTTTACACAACACTACATAATAAGGGACCAAGGTATAATGTCATTGAAAGGGTATGTTCAACTTTGCAACCATTTTTTGTATGCTTTAGTTCATCTAAGATCAAAACAATGAAGCGTTTTTGCAGTCTTGCTTAAAATTAACCTGCCGTTTTCTGTATACAGCTCCTATGCTGATCTAAGCCTCTACTCCGTGGGTAGGCTCATCATACAGTCACGTTACTTCTTTCTTTTTTGATGACCTACAGATTGTAGAGGAGGTAGATGGAAGCGAGTAACACATGACTGCAGGATCAGACTACACAGGGTTTGTTTGTAGTCTGTAACCATGGACACACATATGTCTGCTTAGGAGCTGGAGACACATTACAGTAGATGATTTTTAATCAACACTATGAGCAAAGCAGCTTTATATATCTTCTTTCTGATGCATTGGGGTAATAAAAAAAGTGGATGTAAAAGGAAAAAGCCAAAGAGTATCGAAAACAGGTCTCAACCCCAAATCAATCAGTTTGACAAGTAATTTACATGGTCTGTCTACTGGGGCCTCCACCGATCCTGAAAGCAGGCGGTGCCTAGTCCCCCATTCACAGTTTAAGCCCCTCCCACTCATAGTGATTAGATTGCTATCTGCACATCCTGTTTTTTTAGGTCCTGCTATATCACATGGGTATGGTGGACCACCACAGCCGATGCCCTATTTTACAGGTTGATTATACTGTTCCCCATCCCCCCTCTCCAAAATAATTCAATACAGAATTATTATACACCTTCATCTCACCTGAATATGCCTGTAATTAACCGCTGTACTTAGACTTATTAAAGGGGTTGTCTAATGAAGACAACCTATGTGCATCTGAATGACCGCCATGTCATTCTAAATTTCCTTTGTAACGGTCACTATAGGGGAAATGCTTGGCTGTCTGCGACTACCCCTGGCAAATTCAGCTGTCTGCTGGGGGCGCCAGAAGATGGGCTCAAAAACTAAAAGGGTTTGTCCCCTGGTGAGACAAGGGCGTCAATTAGAAACAAAGCCAACCAATATAAACATACAAACAATTCAAGACACAGCAAAAACAGCACGTAAAACAGCAGCAGAAAACAAAAGAACACAAAGAAGAACTTTAGTTTCTTAGGTCGTCCTAATCGACTTATAAATAACTGTAAGGAGGGCTTGTATCTCCCCATACATGGGCTGATTGTTGGATTGGCCCATAAAACCATGACCAACACAAGATAACATAGTCATTAAGAAAAGTGCAGAACTGCCTGGAAAGTGGGCACATGTATCTCTAAACCTTGAAAAGACCACTTCAAAACACCTCGCATGGAGTCTTCAATATATCATGGATTTCACCTCATCGTTTTTGTGTTCTGCTCCTGGACAAAGCTCATTATGAGGAATTCCACCCATGTTTCTGATGTAGACGTGAAGTCCATGAGCTGAGATCCTCACAGATGTTTGGGGAACAGGTGGAGGTCCAGGCACAAGGACCTCCACCTACCATGCAGCTCTAAAGACCTCTTGGATAGAACCATTCTCAATGCTAAAGAGGTCCTTGGCAAAGCTGTAGTGGTTACTATGGAGCCCGTGGACCTAGCTGAGATTCGCCGATTTTTAAAAAGGGGCGGAGGGGACTTGCGCAGGGCGCTCCCTCTCCACAGATCTGTTAATTGGCGCAAGAGTTACACCAACCTTCTCTCCTACATGAGGAGGTGACAGTGTGTGGATGAACAAGCATCAGATCCTCCTGAATCCAAAATGAGGGGCGTGTTGTGGTATGAGACAAGACATAGTAAGGGTCTCAGAGTAATTTTTTCTTTGGGGCACCTTCTCCATGTAGGTACAAATATAGGAATTCCTCACAAGAAGCTCTTGACAGGTCTAAGTGACCACTATCAGGGGATGACTATGTTCTTTACATACACCTAAAATTGCAGGTTCTCTTTAATGGTTTTAAGATGGACCCGTATAGTGTGTAGGTCTATCACGAAACAAAAAAAAAATCACAACTGTGGCGCAACCCACTCACCTTATCGGACGGTTTGAATGGGTTTCCTTGACCACTTAATCCACCGCTGATACTGAAGCCAAGGCCTGGATTCTTTTCTATCCTTACACAGTACTAGAGAGAGATTGAAGAATACAGTTTCAAAGGTATGAAGAGTAAGAAGACCGTGATATATATATAGGAAGACCAAAGAATCACCACAGCGGTAAGTTCTCACTAGGTATAAGTCGCCCTCTCACCACTAGACCAAATATAGGATCACAGACAGAAATACTGTAGGTGACAACCATTTTTTGCTCTAGAAATGGTCAATGGTCATCTGGTTTTTTTGTTGTTGTTTTTTTTAAATCTAAAACATCTAAAATTCTGCTACAGAGTGATGGAGTTAAATCATAGCGATCAATGGAAGCCATGTCTTCATCAAGCTCCTAAGCTCCCCTAGTGGTCACTGCAAGCAGACAGAATTTTATCATTTACCTCTATGGCTGTGTGAAGGGAAGCCGGGAATTTTGAGTTTTGTACTAGAAAAACAGAGCTTCGACTCCTTTAAACAGAAATTGATAAGAATCTTAGACATATTTAAACTTTTTTTTTTTTTTAAATAAAAATGATAAGATAGGTAAAATTGAAAGTGAGTCTCTGCCTTTTATCATCATGTTGTTTTTTAGATCTAAAATTCTGTGCTGAAGAATTTCTTAATATATCTTTATAGCGAATGGAGCTCCATTTTTCTGATACAGTGCTCCAAATTCCCTGCATGGACAGTTTTAAGCCATAACAAGCAGACTGTCTGCAGTCACCACTAGAGGTTTAAAGAATTCCTCTGTTCTTAGGTCCAACATTGTGTGCTGATTAATTTATCTTGTTATAGGGGTCTAAGCATCCCTTGTCCCCCTCTCCGGACATGGCCGTTTTAGTAAATACTTGTATTCCCCATAAAATTACAATTCTGGAGCATCTTTACTTAGAACTCTGCATTGTGCTGTACCTCTGTTATTCCGCCTAGAAATGTATGAATAAATTGACAACTGTGTGTTACCATTCCTCTTGTCAAATGGGTATGTTCCTACTCAGTCTCACTCTGTCAGCACTGATTGGACAGTGTCATTCTGTGTAGGGACATACCCCCAACTGGTAAGTCCCAGTTATTAATTTATTCATAAATTTCTAGGAGGAATAATAGAGGAATGGCAAAATTTAGTGTGGTAAGAAAAGATGATGCAGAATTGTTTTTTCACGGGGAATATACCGTTACTATTTACAAAAACAGACAAGTCAGGAGGGGCGACAGATCCTCTTCAACTATGTCTGTGCATGGGGATTTGAAGCCCTGGATCCGAAAATTAGAACTTAGAGCAGGTGAAGGAAGTTATACCTGCTCTGGATATCCATCCATACTCCTCTGTCCTTTTGTTTGTATCAAGCAGCGTCCAGACTGAGGGCCTCTTTGTGCAGCCGGGATCTGGATGGGCAGTGGAGATTGGTACTGTTGAATAGTCACTTTGTTCATGCCACCGTCATAATGCGGCTGCTCCCTTGACCTGTGCTGCAGGCTCTGCGATCCCATCAACGTCTGGATATGGCTACCTGCCTGTGGGTAATGTAACCCGTTAGGCAAAGCTTCAGGAAGCTGAAAAGAAGCAATTGTTACAGTACATCTCACACGTTCCGCTAGAAGAGGACCTCTCGTGTGTTTGACACCTGACCGTCATCTTTCCCCTACAGACATCTATCAAGTTCAACAGGATCCCACTGAAATCTACCAAAGCAATAGTTCCTACACTTTCTACCAGAAGACATTTTTGAGATAGTGAGATGTATGCTGTGTGATCCCAAAAAGAAGCTGGCCATACATGACCTAAATATGGCCTGAAATGATGACCAAGTATGGAATTATATCTGGAGCTCACATGGATGGTTTGAAAAGGACTCAATGTTCAGTAATCATCTCCATGGTATGGCATCTGGTCCTACAATCAACGAGACCTCAAGAGGACCAGATCTTCAGTAGAGTTTTCTAGCAAGTATTGGAGGCTGGGTGTGATTTTCCAGCCCACTGAATACAACCTCTCCAATTGCTCTTGTAAGGTCATGAAGGATCTGGGCGTAATTGTGCAGAGAGTTTTCTATTGCTTTCCTCTGGACCAGGTAACTAGATCTGGTACAGGTGGAATATGATGACCTCATGTCTTCTTGGGTAACTATCCAAATGCTAAAAACTCTTCAAAAATATTTCACCCACCAGAAGGGTAGGCTGCCACTCAGATTGGAGGGGTCTTTTCTTCTTTCTCCCTATCCTCTTGGAGATTTTGAAATGACAGGGAACGGGAATGTCAGACCCCCTACTTGTAGTATGCTATGAAGAAGGGTCCAGGAAAGTCCTTCAGACATTGATGCTACTTATATAGGCTATTTTTTAATAAGGTCTTACACCCATTCCCTTCTCAATTTGTACAAACAATCAAGAGACCCTGTACATCTCAGCGGAAGAGTTTTTAGCCAAGTTGGAAAATTTGAGGTACTTGGGATTCTTCGGAATATCTAACAAACTTTTTGAGTAGATCTCCCCTTTAAGGTAGGAACTTCTCTCCAAAGCTGGAGCATTGGTTGTCCTCGAACTGGACATTAGGATTCTCATAAAATAATGTCCAAAAAATTATTGAGGAGTAAGGATTTTTATGGGGTCACTTGGAGTCCAAAACAAAACTGATGAATGTGGCATACGTATTACTGACAGCCTGACACAAGTACCTTCTGAGGGTCCGTTCATATCTCATACATCCAACCAGAACCCAACTCTGTACTTTTGATGGGCAACTACTGTCTACAGATGGGTGTCTCTGGTTTATTTGATAACCCGACTTATGTTTCAGTGCTCTATAAAGTTTTGGACATTGAATTACAGGATAGTCACTTATAGGTGGCACTAGAGAGACTGTTTTCTTCATTCTTACTCAGCCAAGCAGAAATCTACTTTGTACAGATGAGGATCAACAGCTCAGAAACAGTGCTGTCTACAGATGGGTGTCTCTGGTTTGGCTATTAAAATGAGTCATGTTTCAAGGCTCTATAAACGGTATGGACATTGACTTACAGGACAGTCACCTATAGGTGGCACTAGAAAGACTGCTTTCTTCCTTCTTACCCAGCCAAGCAGAAATCTACTCTGTACAGATGAGGAGCAACAGCTCCGAAGCAGTGCTGTCTACAGATGGGTGTCTGGTTTGGATATTAACATGAGTCATGTTTCAAGGCTCTATAAAAGGTACGGACATTGACTTACAGGATAGTCACCTATAGGTGGCACTATAGCCACAGTTTTCTTTCTTCTGAAGAGCTATTTTGCATACTTTCCCAGGAAGCACTGCCCTAAGGACTCCCTACCAGCTGGATCTCTCCAAGGAAAATGAGTACCTTCCAAGAGAATAACACCAGAAAATCCTCTTCTACCACACGGTCTTAAGGCAAATATCTGTACAACTTGCCATGCACTAGTTCATGTCTAAGTGTATTTGAAAACAATGTAAGACACTGGGTTGATGCTTTCTATAGTTATTTTTGAAGATGCATTTAAATAGACTGGGCGGTCGATGTTTTTTAGCCTGCACACAATCTATGGTGAATTACAAGGACTTTTGTATTGTATGAGGGCTGCACCCTGAGGGTCCGAATGAAGCTATTCATTTGGATGTCCGCTGATGGTTCTCCGCAGCACTGTTACAGTGGAGACCTCATGCAGTCAGTACATTACATGGGGCTATGCACTCATGTGTCACCTGTAATTAGATTGGTCACGGCTCACGCAGAGCCAGAATAAATAAGAAAGAGAAATACACAACACTCAGAAGTTCCTGCAAAAAAAGGACTGGAGCCGGAGATGAGAGAATCGAGTTTTGCTGCTGTGCACATTATTTTGCAATCTGTAAGGTCATCGGGCGGATGGATTTACGTGTTTGTGATTCACAAATGAAAAGGGATATTCCAGTTTCAGCCAATAAATGGTATTATATATAGAAAAAATATGTGGTTATAACCAAACCATACCTAACAAACCCAAAATTGCAATATAATATAGCAAGGTGCCATTCCTGATAAAGATTATAGAAAAAAGAAAAAAAAAGAAAAATGATCCAGAAATATAACTAGGCACTCTTGGGTTAAATAAAATTTAACATAGTATTTTATTTTTGAATCCAGATAATACCGGCAACATTAAATTTATACATGAATACAAGATTGACAATTTAAAAAGAGAATTCTCCTGGCCAGGAAAGAAAACATACAATAGAACCTTCAAAACATAGGTGATATTGCCTGATGGATATATAGCAAACTATATATGTGTAAAACAATTTTGAGAAAATTTTCAAAAAATGAAAAACCGCTGGGTCGTGTTCACACTTGCGGTTTTCAAACATATATATTATTTATATCACAAAATGGCCAGAGTTCCTATTTGGAGTAGCTGGTAATGAAATTTTTAAAGAAATTCACTTTATGTGTAATTAACATGACTTTTACTCTCAAGATAGGAAAATAGCCTCATGAATTAAAGGAATGTGGTTAACAGCGTGCTTTTTTTCTTCTCATTAATGAATCCTTAGATCCAAATCAGATTTTATGGTGATAGGAAGTCTTTTCACAGACCTTTGGGTCAATGTGTAGCTCTCATGATATTAGGCTTTGAGGCAAGACATCAACTTTTATAGGTTTTTTACCTTTACCTTCGACATCCAGCAAGTGCCGGGAAATCATGCAGGGAAGCGGTCAGCTCTGAGGTGGAAAATAGCAAATCTCCACAGAAGGAAAGTTCACTTGTGTGGCCACACATAAATTTCAAAGCCTTCAAATCTCCACCCGACAATGCAGGATCGCACGCCGGTATATCAGCTGAATAAGGGCACTCCGAGAGGAACGGACCCAACGAAATAGGATCGCACGCCGGCAACCAGGTAAGTGAAAATTCCAGAGTATGTCTCCTTCCACGTGTGATCTTCAACACTGGACAGGTATTCTCAGGGCAGGGTTTGGACGTCACTACCCGCCCCGTTAATTAGAACAGCTGACGCGTTTCATCCCTGAACGGGATTTCTTCAGAGCAGTTTGACAGGTACTGCCAAACACACCATATTTATAGTGTCCCAAATTCATTCATTGGTTCAATGATAAAAAACATAATGTTTAAAAGATGTTATAGATAATATATCTAGATCTTTCATGAGATGCCATAATGCTATTTATCTCTCAATTTTGATAACCGACATAGACATTTTTATATTCAAACATGCAATTCGTATATCCATTAAATCACATCCATAAGTATATTCGGTATTTTCAAAGAGAGGGCAATCAGTGGTGTGTCTATACTTCGTCAAGATAAGACCAATAACTGAATTTTACATAGGAGTACAATTGCTACCTGAACTCAATTATTAATATCAATTCTTCCGTGAATACGGTTGACTACTAATATCCAGACCCTATGTTGGATTCATAAAGGAACAAATTTTTCTTCAATAAGGGATCGTTTATTATGCCTTTTAAACAAAAGACGCCGAAGTCTAATCGATTTATTAATTTTTTAATTACCTATACATATACAATATGAAATTCTTATAATACTTCAGGGGAAGCAGGGAGAGAGGACCATCACCTGTTAAGGTATTAGGACCCGGGTCCCCACCACCCCCAAATGAATTTGATTTAAATACAATAAACATTCGTTTGGTAATTTTACTACTAAATTTCATAAGAATATGTATATGTGTATAAGACTATTATGTTCATTTATTTTATATTATTTATCCAATTGATTAATCATTTCATATTGGAAATAAAATTGCTCATACTCATTCCACTAAAAGTAGATTACCATTGTATAGGAAATGGGATATCCAGACCAAAGACACACACTAGGCCTCCAAGGGAAAAAATATCTGATCCGAAAATTTCACACTCAATTTTACTAAATCTTTCTCCAGGGATGAAATAATTAGGGTCCCATTTTTTGATCCAACACTCATCCATAAAGTATTGTTTTTATCTAATACTAGGTAACTCCAAAATACCGAGAGATGAGAAGGGAATACAATACTAGGAGACAAAACAGTCTCTTGGCTCCCATTTATTCAAAGGAACATATTAAATTTTATTTCATTATTTAGTCCCCTAGGATTCAAGGTTCCCAGTGTGTAAATCCACATAGTTTCTTTTTGGAGGAGTGTTCGGTTAAGATCACCTCCCCTTCTGTCTTGAAATAATTGATAAATCCCCATGAATTTTAAGCCAGTTGGTGATTGGGCATGATATGTTTTGAAGTGTGCAGCTAAAGGATTTGTCAATTCACCCTTGGTAATATCTCGAATATGTTCGCTAATACGAATATGTAATTCTCGTTTCGTTTTCCCAATGTATTGTTTTCCACATGGGCAGATAATGGAGTAAACGACCATGGTTGAGCAGCAATTAATAAAATTATAGACTTTGAATTCCCTTTTGTGTTCACTGTCAAGAAAAGTGTCTGATTTTAACACATACTTGCAACATCTACAAGAGCCACACATGAACATTCCTTTTGGACGTTTCTGTAGCCATTTCTCATTGTCTGGGGTCCTTCTCTTGAACTCAGAACTCACCAACATATTCCTCAGCGTGGGGGCCTTTCTGGGAACCATACTCGGTACATTCCCCACTATTGAGTTGATTCTTTTGTCCAAAGTTAAATGTGGCCAGTTTTTAATCATCAAATTCCGAAGTATGTTCCAATGGGAACCATACCTCGAAATGAATCTGACTCTATTGTCACTGTTATCTTTTTTACCTCTCTTGAGAATTTCCTCTCTATTCTGCCTAGATGCCCTATTGTATCCTTTCTTGATCATTTTTTTGGAGTATCCCCTATCTTCAAAGCGAGAGGATAGATCATGTGCTTCGCTTTTGAAGTCCCTGAAATCAGTACAGTTACGGCGAATTCGAAGAAATTCGCTTATCGGGATCCCCTTAATTTGAGAGGGAAAGTGATGGCTACTTGCTGCCAAAAGGGTATTACCTGATGTTGGTTTCCGATATGTAGTCGTTTTTAATCTATTTCCCTCCCTATGAATATTAAGATCTAGAAAGCTAATGTGATCTTCACTATAAGTAAAGGTCAGAAGGATATTCAATTTATTGGAATTTAAATCACCAATGAAGCTTTCTAGCAAATCCAATGGTCCCTTCCAACATAAGAGAACATCATCCATATATCTAAGCCAAACAGAGGCGCATTTTCTGAAGAGGGGATGTGAGTATACTATAAATTCTTCCCACCAGCCCAAATGCAAGCAGGCATATGATGGTGCACAAGAGGATCCCATGGCTGTTCCACGAATCTGACGATAGAATTTGCCATCAAAAGAAAAGCAGTTATAATTCAAAACGAATTCCAACATTTCAATAATAAATTCATTTTGGTGAGCCCAGTCTCCTCCTCTCCTCTCCAGAAAATGCGCGGCCGCTTTAAGGCCAACATCATGTGGGATGGAAGTATACAATGACTCCACATCCAATCCTACCAGGATGAAATCTTCCTCAAGAGTCAAATTGTCAATTTTGTTTAGAAGATCCCCTGTATCCAATACAAAGGATGGAAGTGTACGGACAAAGGGTTTCAATTTTTCATCTATGTATTTCCCAAGGTGATCTGTTGGACCATCACACCCCGAAATAATAGGTCTACCCGGAGGTGTATTCCTATTTTTATGCACCTTGGGAAGCACATATATGGTGGGCATGCGGGGTTCTCTTACCTCCAAATATTGAAACTCATTTTTATTAATTAGGCCCTCATCCAATGCAAAAGTCAATTTTCTATTTAAAGTTCCCATTATATTGTCCAGTGGGTTATCCTTCAAAAGAGAATATGTATCCGTCTCCAATTGTCTTTTAATCTCACCGACATAGTCCTCCTCTCTGAGGAGGACAACATTCCCACCCTTGTCACTGGGCTTGATTACAATATTTTCAATATTTTGCAATTCCTTTAGGGCTTTTCGTTCCCTTTCAGTTAGGTTGTCCTCACACAGAAAGGAGGACCAGTCGATGACACTAATATCTCTAAGCATGGCCTCCAAAAATGCATGTGTGTATCTGTTAGAATATATACTTGGCATGGTACTGCTTTTTTTCCGCAAGCCCGTATACTCTGGGATAATATCAGTAAGATCCTCTTCAAGATTATCTGTATTCTCCAATGTATTACCTTCCCTCCATAACTCATTTAAATCCACTAAAGTATTCAGATCCGAAATTTCCAAATTCGGGATCATTCCAACTTCCATTGTTTCTCTCTGTGACTGTGATGACACATTCTCGTTTTGACTATTCCTCTCATTTTTTTCCCCATGCCAAAGTCTTAAAAGAATCTTTCTGAGAAAGAGGTGAAGGTCTTTACATATCTCAAATTCCTTTCCAGGGATAACTGGTGAGAAGCCCAATCCACGATTCAATAAGGATATATGGTGTGTTGATAAGGGGAAATCGGTTAAATTAATTATATTATTCATATTATTATCTATCTTCCCCTGCGTTGTCTTGTATTGGGTCCTCCTTTTTTCTCTACTATTCTTTCCTCTCCGAATTTCCCTCTGTTTCGGTCCCCTAAAAAAGAGACCTTAGATTGTGATTCCTCAACTCTGATGTGTTTCCGCATCTCATTGTCACTAGATGGGTCACTTGTAGTTTCCTCATCTGTTGACATAAAAGTATTCCTTCTCACCCGTAATCTACTTTTGTTTTGTTTTTCTCTATTTTTTGTAAAGGAGAAAATTTGTTTCTGCTCAAAATCAAAAGTATCCCTTTGGAATTTTCTCCTTTTCCGTATTGATATTTCACGAAGTTCCATTTCCACCTCTTTTTTGAGACTAACATTTAGTTTTTCAAATTCCGGATCCTTGCAAAATATATCTAATTTTTTAACACTCTCCTCAATTTCCACATTAAGCAGACTAAGCATATTTTTCTCCTCTTCTATCAATAAGTCCATCAAATTCCTTGAGTGTCTCAAGCACTCCTCATCCCATTTTTCCAAAAATGCTTCACTTTTGAAATGTGATGCTGGTGTTGTACGTCTACGTAAACCTCTTGGGATAATTTTGGACAGCCTATATGCCTCTAAGCTCTGGATATCCCACTTGCGTCTTAAATGACTCAAAATTAGTCTCCGATGATTTTTAAATAAACCATATATGACTCCTCTAATGTCCTCTGCACTTTTATTCATTTCACAATTCAGAAGTGCAGCAATCCGTGCATCCACCTCTAAGTCTAAGCAATAGGACATACTAATGACACACCACTGATTACCTATCAAGTTCAAAAAGAAAAATTTTTTTCTTCCAAAGGTATACAAACAAAACAGGAAGGGAAAACAATTATAACTGCTTTTCTTTTGATGGCAAATTCTATCGTCAGATTCGTGGAACAGCCATGGGATCCTCTTGTGCACCATCATATGCCTGCTTGCATTTGGGCTGGTGGGAAGAATTTATAGTATACTCACATCCCCTCTTCAGAAAATGCGCCTCTGTTTGGCTTAGATATATGGATGATGTTCTCTTATGTTGGAAGGGACCATTGGATTTGCTAGAAAGCTTCATTGGTGATTTAAATTCCAATAAATTGAATATCCTTCTGACCTTTACTTATAGTGAAGATCACATTAGCTTTCTAGATCTTAATATTCATAGGGAGGGAAATAGATTAAAAACGACTACATATCGGAAACCAACATCAGGTAATACCCTTTTGGCAGCAAGTAGCCATCACTTTCCCTCTCAAATTAAGGGGATCCCGATAAGCGAATTTCTTCGAATTCGCCGTAACTGTACTGATTTCAGGGACTTCAAAAGCGAAGCACATGATCTATCCTCTCGCTTTGAAGATAGGGGATACTCCAAAAAAATGATCAAGAAAGGATACAATAGGGCATCTAGGCAGAATAGAGAGGAAATTCTCAAGAGAGGTAAAAAAGATAACAGTGACAATAGAGTCAGATTCATTTCGAGGTATGGTTCCCATTGGAACATACTTCGGAATTTGATGATTAAAAACTGGCCACATTTAACTTTGGACAAAAGAATCAACTCAATAGTGGGGAATGTACCGAGTATGGTTCCCAGAAAGGCCCCCACGCTGAGGAATATGTTGGTGAGTTCTGAGTTCAAGAGAAGGACCCCAGACAATGAGAAATGGCTACAGAAACGTCCAAAAGGAATGTTCATGTGTGGCTCTTGTAGATGTTGCAAGTACGTGTTAAAATCAGACACTTTTCTTGACAGTGAACACAAAAGGGAATTCAAAGTCTATAATTTTATTAATTGCCGCTCAACCATGGTCGTTTACTCCATTATCTGCCCATGTGGAAAACAATACATTGGGAAAACGAAACGAGAATTACATATTCGTATTAGCGAACATATTCGAGATATTACCAAGGGTGAATTGACAAATCCTTTAGCTGCACACTTCAAAACATATCATGCCCAATCACCAACTGGCTTAAAATTCATGGGGATTTATCAATTATTTCAAGACAGAAGGGGAGGTGATCTTAACCGAACACTCCTCCAAAAAGAAACTATGTGGATTTACACACTGGGAACCTTGAATCCTAGGGGACTAAATAATGAAATAAAATTTAATATGTTCCTTTGAATAAATGGGAGCCAAGAGGCTGTTTTGTCTCCTAGTATTGTATTCCCTTCTCATCTCTCGGTATTTTGGAGTTACCTAGTATTAGATAAAAACAATACTTTATGGATGAGTGTTGGATCAAAAAATGGGACCCTAATTATTTCATCCCTGGAGAAAGATTTAGTAAAATTGAGTGTGAAATTTTCGGATCAGATATTTTTTCCCTTGGAGGCCTAGTGTGTGTCTTTGGTCTGGATATCCCATTTCCTATACAATGGTAATCTACTTTTAGTGGAATGAGTATGAGCAATTTTATTTCCAATATGAAATGATTAATCAATTGGATAAATAATATAAAATAAATGAACATAATAGTCTTATACACATATACATATTCTTATGAAATTTAGTAGTAAAATTACCAAACGAATGTTTATTGTATTTAAATCAAATTCATTTGGGGGTGGTGGGGACCCGGGTCCTAATACCTTAACAGGTGATGGTCCTCTCTCCCTGCTTCCCCTGAAGTATTATAAGAATTTCATATTGTATATGTATAGGTAATTAAAAAATTAATAAATCGATTAGACTTCGGCGTCTTTTGTTTAAAAGGCATAATAAACGATCCCTTATTGAAGAAAAATTTGTTCCTTTATGAATCCAACATAGGGTCTGGATATTAGTAGTCAACCGTATTCACGGAAGAATTGATATTAATAATTGAGTTCAGGTAGCAATTGTACTCCTATGTAAAATTCAGTTATTGGTCTTATCTTGACGAAGTATAGACACACCACTGATTGCCCTCTCTTTGAAAATACCGAATATACTTATGGATGTGATTTAATGGATATACGAATTGCATGTTTGAATATAAAAATGTCTATGTCGGTTATCAAAATTGAGAGATAAATAGCATTATGGCATCTCATGAAAGATCTAGATATATTATCTATAACATCTTTTAAACATTATGTTTTTTATCATTGAACCAATGAATGAATTTGGGACACTATAAATATGGTGTGTTTGGCAGTACCTGTCAAACTGCTCTGAAGAAATCCCGTTCAGGGATGAAACGCGTCAGCTGTTCTAATTAACGGGGCGGGTAGTGACGTCCAAACCCTGCCCTGAGAATACCTGTCCAGTGTTGAAGATCACACGTGGAAGGAGACATACTCTGGAATTTTCACTTACCTGGTTGCCGGCGTGCGATCCTATTTCGTTGGGTCCGTTCCTCTCGGAGTGCCCTTATTCAGCTGATATACCGGCGTGCGATCCTGCATTGTCGGGTGGAGATTTGAAGGCTTTGAAATTTATGTGTGGCCACACAAGTGAACTTTCCTTTTGTGGAGATTTGCTATTTTCCACCTCGGAGCTGACCGCTTCCCTGCATGATTTCCCGTCACTTGCTGGATGTCGAAGGTAAAGGTAAAAAACCTATAAAAGTTGATGTCTTGCCTCAAAGCCTAATATCATGAGAGCTACACATTGACCCAAAGGTCTGTGAAAAGACTTCCTATCACCATAAAATCTGATTTGGATCTAAGGATTCATTAATGAGAAGAAAAAAAGCACGCTGTTAACCACATTCCTTTAATTCATGAGGCTATTTTCCTATCTTGAGAGTAAAAGTCATGTTAATTACACATAAAGTGAATTTCTTTAAAAATTCCATTTTGTGATATAAATAATATATATGTTTGAAAACCGCAAGTGTGAACACGAACCAGCGGTTTTTCATTTTTTGAAAATTTTCTCAAAATTGTTTTACACATATATAGTTTGCTATATATCCATCAGGCAATATCACCTATGTTTTGAAGGTTCTATTGTATGTTTTCTTTCCTGGCCAGGAGAATTCTCTTTTTAAATTGTCAATCTTGTATTCATGTATAAATTTAATGTTGCCGGTATTATCTGGATTCAAAAATAAAATACTATGTTACATTTTATTTAACCCAAGAGTGCCTAGTTATATTTCTGGATCATTTTTCTTTTTTTTTTCTTTTTTCAATAAATGGTATTCTTTGTAAAATGAAAAGTTACACAATTTTGCAATATAATTTTTAATACGTTTTCAAGAACTCTGCTTGCTGTCATTCAATATGAACATTCATTGTTTACTTCCAATGGATAATACAGGGGCACGGCTCATTACAGTATGTGCCTTTTAATGAGCCGTGCATCTGTGTGTCCATCACATGACCATGGACAGAATTTGTCTTTGGGAGAAAACAATAAAGCTTGAATGACAACAAGCAGAGATTTTAAAAAGTGTGAGAAATTAATACAGAAAGTATATTGGAAAATTAAATAACTTTTCATTATACAAAAAATAACATTTGCTGAAACCGGAATATACCCCTTTATTAAAGTCATTAGACTTTATGGGCTGGTGAATCGGGTGGATCCCTCGGAGGGCTACAGAGATACTAAATGCCAATACAACACATGCTCTGATCTCAATATTAAAGTATATTTATTGCTCTATTGTATCTATTTACTTTTTTGCATAAATCAGTAGTACATGTGAATATATGCAACTACTGTATGTCCTATATCTTATTAGGGGAAGTGCCATCTTCCAGCTGCTCCCAATTCCCAGCCTACAGGATCTCTGAAAATGTTTAGAAACCTGCTCAGAACCCAAAAAGTCCATCTAGTGTGATAGAATAAGTAACAGATCGGGAGGAGGGGGATGCAGCTGCAGGATATCTCCCTTAGTATGTGTGTGGGACTGCATGCTGTGAGGGGGGCACAGCGGTGGGGAGGCATCTGATTGGCTCAGAGCACACAGCACAGCTCTGACATCACACCAGGAAGAACCCGCCCCCACTTACGAGCATAGAGAGAAAATATGCATTTACAGAATCCAGCAGGGGAAAGAAAAAAGACCCAAAATCTGCAGTTACCCAACATTTCTGGCTGCACTACATCTACTACACATCTACAGCTGCATTAGGTTCTTATTATGGGTCAGCGCATATAATTCATGTACCTTCTTAGTGACGGTTTCTGGAGGGACGTCTCTTCGTCCCAGTGGGTAAGGATTCCACTGACTGATAGATATATCTTCTTGCCCATTGTCTAGGATGTTGCTCTGCTGCGATGGGGTCTGTGTTTGTGAGAAAAATGTATCAATTAGCAAATTGTATCAAGAAGTAAATTTACAAAGAGGTACAAAATGTAGGGATATTTTCATCAATATCTGCTAAATAGTTTTTTTTTATGTAGAAAATGTTTTATTCTAATAGATATATAGACAGATATGATAAGTTAGAGAGAGAGATAGATAGAGATATGACATAGATATGAGATAGATAGATAGATATGACATAGATATGAGATAGATAGATAGATAGATAGATAGATAGATAGATAGATAGATAGATAGATAGATAGATAGATAGATAGATATGAGATAGATAGATAGATAGATAGATAGATAGATAGATAGATAGATAGATAGATAGATATGAGATAGATAGATAGATAGATAGATAGAGCGCCGTATTTCCCATTGAAATCAATGGGCAGATGTTTGGAGGCGTTCTGCTTCCGATTTTTCAGCCGTTTTTCAGGACGTTTACAGCCCAAAACACAGCTGAAAATAGACTGCATGAACATACCCTTAAAGAGATACTTATGATAGATAAATAATACGAGATAGATAGAAGATATGTTCTTGCCCCCTCATTTGCTGTTTTGTTTCCAGACATGAGATCTAGTTTCATTTACTCCAGATTTGCATAAATTTACGATTCTATTTAATATTTCCCAAACGTTATCAAAACTTGCAAATAAATAATATTTTCCAATGAACAGTAACAAAAATAATGTATCCTCCGGGAGTAACACGTCTAAATGTAGCTCCGGGTCACATTATCATTTATTTCTCATTTATTAGAATGGACCCCCTTCTATCTGCTGTGTCACTGCACTGCATTCACAAGGCGAGGCGCGAGTCACACTTCACCTCACACACATACGTCACGTTGTGAACCTTGTTGTTTGTGTTGAGTTATTTTTGATCCATGGTTTATTTGTTAATGAACCGGCGCCTCCACCCACATGGCCGCTAAAATATTGGATAAAGAAGAATGAAAGAGAATTTCTCACTGAAAGCAAAAATCTGCAAATACAAGACCCTGAGGTGTTGTGTGAAGCCGTAAAATATTCTTCATCTTCTACATGAAGAACAATTGCTGGATGACAACCTCTATAACGGTGCCCATGGGGCTCTTTGTCCTGTTTGTCAGTTTTCACTGTTGTTCTGGCATTCTATTCATGAACACTTGAATTTTTTTCATTACTTAATCAATGTTTTAGGTGATTCTAAAAAATGTTTGAATTGACTTTTATTAAAAATGTTGTTTTGTTTTTCCGATACAGGTTCGTTGTATCCTTTATACATAGAAGCTGTATGTTTCGCTATTAGCGGATTCCGTTAGTTCAGCTTAACTGACGGCTCGGCTGAGAGCGGGTCCTGTGTGTGTCTAACACACAGGACTACAATAATATCAATCACATCTAAGTCAATGAACTTAGATGTGATTCATATTATGGTGGTCCTGTGTGTTAGAGACATGCAGGACATGCTCTCAGCCAAGCCGTCAGTTCAGCTGAACTGACAGAATCAGCTAATAGCAAACGATACAGTTTCTATGTATAAAGGATACAAAGAAGCTGTATCAGAAAAACAAAACAACCTTTTTAATAAAAGTCAATTAAAAAAATGTTTAGAATCACCTAAAATACTGATTTAATAATAAAAAGAATAATAATAATAATAATAATAATAATAATAATAAGCTTTAAAAAGTGTACACAGCCTTTAAAGATCAGGAAGTACAAAAGGTCTTCACAATCACGGGAGAGCTTTAGTGCAAAAAATTGGAGGAGTGAACAAAAAGGGAATTTAAATTGATAAATTATTTAAAATAAAATTTTAAATAAAATTATGACCAGTCATTAATTTGCGGCTGCAATCCACGGGATCTTTTGAAATTGTTGTTTTTATTGCTCCAATGTATCTAAACTAACGAAAAATGCAACTTTGTAAATAGTCTTGGTTAAAAATCTCCTACCATTATGTTTATAAAGATCTTATGCAGAGCTATGTGTCTCTATGGTTACAGACTACAAACACAACCTGTGTAGTCTGATCCAGTCTCCTCTCTGTAGCTTAACAAGTAAGAGCAGATGAAGTGGAGTTACATATGACGACAGGATCAGACAACACAGGGTTTTAAAGTCTGAAACCTTAGGCTGGATTCACACGAGCATGTTACGTCCGTAATGCACGGAACGTAATTCGGCCGCAAGTCCCGGACTGAACACAGTGCAGGGAGCCGGGCTCCTAGCATCATAGTTATGTACGACGCTAGGAGTCCCTGCCTCGCTGCAGGACAACTGTCCCGTACTGTAATCATGTTTTCAGTACGGGACAGTAGTTCCATGGAGAGGCAGGGACTCCTAGCGTCGTACATAACTATGATGCTAGGAGCCCGGCTCCCTGCAGTGTGTTCGGTCTGGGACTTGCGGCCGAATTACGTTCCGTCCATTACGGACGTAATATGCTCGTGTGAATCCAGCCTTAGAGCCACATAGGAGCTGTATACACAAAACGGCTGGGGATTTTTAATCAAGGCTATTTGCAAAATTGCTCCATTTAGTATTTCGAAAGTTGATCGAATTTGCCCGTGTAAACTTGGAGCGGCCACAGCATAGGGGGTTGAATACTTATGCAAGCAGCATTATCTAGATTTTCAGATTTAAAAAGAATGAATTGTGAGTTTAAAAATTTACAATCGTTTATAATCCACACCAATCTGTTAACTATTTAGGGGGTTGAATACTTTTGCTAGGCATTGCAGATAAGGTAAAAGATCTGCATCTGTATATTCAGGATGGAGACATAACACTCATCTAGTTCATGACCAGACGTGGTAAGGATATGTAAGAGAAGAAAGAAGCTTATTCTGTGACCCGTAGCTATAAGACTTGCACTCGCTAACATCCCCTGAACTGCTTTAAATTGCAGTTTTCCGATTCAGCCGATGCCCAATTACAGATGACAGCGGCAGCTCCTGCGACCTACCCAGGATTATCACAAGTTGTGTCATGCTGGAGTTTGTTCTTTCAAGAAAATTTCATATGGCTTTTCTGTTTACAATATGTTCTCCCAAGTCCTTTTTACAACAAGTCGAAGAAGTGAATACCAGGTCTTAACCTTTAAATAAACGTCCACCTTTTACCACTGTAAATTTTTCAGGTCCAACATTCTGTCCTGGCTAATTTCTTAATATATATTTATAGCAGCCGGTGCTCATATTTTCTGATAGCAGAGCTCCAAATCCCTTGCATAGACAGAGGGGTAACATATAAAATGCTGTCTGCCATCAGCCACCACTAGGGGGAGCGTAGGAGCTTACTGCATACTGTTTTATTCTTGTGTTCAATGTATACACAGTATGTAGTAAGCTCCCTCTAGTGGTGGCTGCCAATAGTTTGTCTGTGTAATACAGGACGGGTCCTCCAGAGTGAGAAATGCTCTTCGTAACCGCTCTCCACTCCGGTCAAGAGATGATGATTCGGTACAGAGGACCCACCTCTATTAACTCATGACAATGGGTTTTCTAAACTGGACAAATCCTTTAAGAGTGGACATTCACTTTAAATGGTCACTAACTATTCAACAAACTTTGCATAGATCAACAGTACAAGCAAATATGAGACATTTTGGATAATATCTTATTAGACAAAAATACCTCTTTCTCCATTTGTCAGGCACCAGACCCTCAGGCTCCTCACTGGGCATAACACACACTGTATCATTTTTACCTGGTGTGTGTGTTTAAAACCTACCTAACCTTAGAGGTAACTTTGTAGAACAAGCTGGCACATGTGCGTACATGAGGAATTACACAATTTCTGGCCATTATATGAATTGTATTCTGCATTATTTAGCAGTTTTCCCCTCTGCAGGCTCTCTCTCTAATTCTCAGTTGTCTCTGAGCTTGTGGGTGGAGCCTAACTGCTATCATGTCTTCTACACACATAAAGTAGAGGAGAATCTTGCTCTCCTATCACATATATAGAAGCAGCAGCAGCATGGAGGAGATTATACAGCAGTAATGAGCAGTGTAGCTGTGAATCTAGCACTAAGGTGAGATAAAACACTTACTAGAAACTGCAGCAGCGTCTATGTGTGTCTCTCTGCCTCTTCTCACTCTAGCTGTAACCTGATCCCTGAGTGAGCGCATAGTCCATTTTGTCTTGAGATGGATATAGCAGTACATTTAGAGTGAGTGAACACTTAGGATGAAGGGGGGAAGAAAGGAGCCTGATAAGTGGAGAAAGAGGCATTTTTCTCTAATAAGACATATTACAAAATGTCTTATATTCGTTTGTACTATTGATTTATTAAAAGTTAGTGCCCATTTAAATAGTATTATGCTATCCTTTAAGTCCATATATAATGGGTGTATATAGCAGAGACGGTGCACAATAGCAAAAAATCAAATGCTTTAACCCATTGGTCTTGGATCACGTTACTAACCTCCCCCTTTTCAGGACAGGAAGGCATGCACCTTCTTCACCCTCCTCTCCCCCCCCCATCCCTTGTAGAGGATACGTGTGGTACAACACTTAGGGAGATTATCCTCTCTCCTGTTTACTCAGGCTATATAGTCCTACACAAGTTCACACCTCTCATTGGGGAGAATAGGGCCAGTATGAGCTGGGGCCACTCTATAAGGTCCCTGTATGTACACGCACACTTTAAAAGGGTCTGGATCATGAAGTTATTAGGCATTTACCGGTGAATATACAGTATATTTGAAATACAGTGCAGCCGGCACAGAACTCAGACCCAGCTGCCTAAATAATTAAAATCCTATTACTTTTTGGGGAGTGATTTGTGGCCACTAAAGGATTACAAGGATGTATTTATTACATGGAGTATTTATTACAGGAATCCGTTACCATTGCAGACTGATAAATAATAATGAGGACCCAGGAAAAGCCCTATAATTCTACAGAAAAAATGATATAATCTATTCAGTTAATATAAATATCACATAACGGACAGAAGATTCTGTGCGCCTCATACATTCTACTATTTATAGGCACATTCATTAGTCAAATAACATGGATAGTCTTTGTTGTGAAGGGCCCTGATGTTTTTGCCATAGATAATAATTGCCCATGTGGCCCATTAGGGTGCAGATCAAGTTGGCTCCGTTTCTTCACCTATGGGTAGCCTGAAACGACAGAATGCCCTCCCTTTCGATAGGCAAAACATTAGCAACCAAGGAATGGGAACTGGTCTGAGGTTTTAGGCCATCCTGGTCACTTGCAAGGGAGGGGAACATGGGCACTAAAGCAGGCACTGGAGCCTGAAAAGAACTAGGAAATGGGAGTGGGGCATAATCACAACTTCTATCTAGAAAAAGACACCATTACCATTGTGCTCTCTCTCTCATCTTCTTTGTTTCCTACTGTTCACCGAAGGGAGAGTGAGACCTGCACATCCCCCCACCATCCAACCTTAGCTGAGGCTGGCAATTGGGCATGGATAATCACTAGAAATGGGGGCATTTTGACCACATCTTCCCGGCATTTTGTCCACATCTTCCCTTCCAGAGAAGGGTACCATTACCCCTATCTTGGTTCCCTACTACTACACAATTTCCCACCATTCAATCATAGCCGGGGCCTGGCACTGGAGAATGAGCAAACACTAGGAATGGGGGCACTTCGACCACATCTCATCCAGAAAAGGGTACCATTACCCCTATGTTGGTTCTCCTGTACTACTATTGTCTGAGGGAGGGTGAGCCCTACAAAGTTTCCCACCATCCAACCTTAGCTGGGTCCTGGCACTGGAGGATGAACAAATACTAGGAATGGGGGCATTTCGACCACATCTTCTCATCGAGAGAAGGGCACCGTTGCCTTTGGTTTGGTTCTCCTCTCCTGCTGTTTGAAGAAAGAGTGAATCATTCTACACAGGTTTCTAACCTTAGCTGGGGCCTTGGCTCTCCACTGACCCAATATGAGCTACAGGGACTAACTCAATGGTACATATGGGGCACTGTGTCATTCTAAAGACTCCTGTGAGACATTTTGTGGGAGAATTGACATAAAAGTTTTATACTAATGAGACATTTGCTCTGATCATGAGTCTTCCTGCAGTAACCGACAGACCACACATACAGATATACAGACGGTAATAGGCAACATGTCCGCGCACTGCAGCCTGGGAGGTCGCTGATGTGTAATGGACTGCATATATAGACATACAGTGCGGAGACATAGAGGGTCAGGTAAATAAGAATTCATATACATATATATAATATAGCACTGTGAAAAAGTCACAGACCCCCCTATTATTAATTTCCAAACATGCCAATTTTTCAAAAAAAGTTTTGGGCGGATTTGTGTTTGATGAATTGAAATTATTCGTATTTCTCAACATTCATAATCAATTAATCAATCAATCAATCAATGCAGATATGAAGGGTCTTTCATTACTTCGACGGTCTCCTGTTACTTCTGTGGATCTCACATTCAGACTCATCAGTCCATACAACCTTCTCCATATCTCAAATGTCCAGTTTCTCCAGCAATTTTTCTTCTTTTTTTTGTATATTTTCTTTCCTCGGTGATGTATTCTTGACAGCTCCACATCGCTAACGACCTAGAGCGTTGAGTTGTCTTCTTGGAGAGGAAGGATGAGAGGAAGCGTCTATGGATTACTGTAGATCTAAGGCCAGAGTGGAGCGTGATTGTCTACTTCCCTTTGAAGGAATTTTTTTTTTAATTGGAAAAACTGTACTAAATGGTCATTTTGACTGTAAATTAAGTAACCGAAAGGATATTTTATTACACATCACATATATATATATTTATTTAGTATGTTCACACAAGTAGAAAGGTAGGTCAGGAGACTTTAGAAAGGCTTGAGAAAGGCTCAGGTTGTGCTAGCCTGAAAAGTTGCACTTTTGGGGTCAATAAAGCACCCTCTTTTTTCACCATAAGCCTTTGTGAGTGCTGCCTATTTACTGCTTTTTGTCTAGAGGGGCAGTGGTCAGTACCCTAAGGCTTGCACCCCCTCGCATTTAAGCCTGTGCTGCTGGATTCTATTTTTGTATCTATCATTTATTTACCTCTCATTTTTGGAGAGTGGGAGGAAACCTATGCAAACTAAAGGAGAACATATAAACTTCATACAGATGGTGTACATGGTCAGACCCAAGACCCCAATGCTTCAATGAACGGCTATCTACTGTGCTGCCCTAATCTTTATCTATCTATCTATCTATCTATCTATCTATCTATCTATCTATCTATCTATCTATCTATCTATCTATCTATCTATCTCATAGCTATATAAATATCTATCTAATATAACTATCTAAGTACTTTGCGGAAAACCAACATATTAGATATAGGCCAAATTCTTCTATTTATTAGTGATTGCCACTGAACTGAAACAAATTAGAAAGTATGCTCTCAGTCCAGCTAATGGAGGACAAAGACAGAGTCCAATTTATCCTAGAATGCCTGCAGAGAACCTTCCACGTGGCTGGACGCCAATGCTCAACATCTTTCCCAGAGTAAAAAGATACAGCTTAGTAGGAAATTACCTTTTAATTTAAAAATATATTTTCTCTTTATGTATCGAGTTATTATTGTGTCTGTTTGTTTCCCCCTCGGGGCAATGCCTCTACTCTTAACAACCTACTATCCATAAGGGACCCATATCCATCTGTCATTTTTATTGTGCAGGGTATGAGAGGACTTAGAACACAGAAGTTCGAGGGAAAAAAAACACAGTGTTCCCAAAGTGTCAGAGGTTGAAGCGATGGGGCCTTGATGCAACACATACTCAGCTCACCATTTAAGACATAGGAGTAGAGTTTAACCTCATTTTGTGCAGCTTCTGTTGTGATCAGCAGCTGCAATGCAAATGCATTTTAATGAGGGATTGAATTTTCATCCATAGCCATGCCCCCTGAATCCATTTGCCACACATACAGATGCAATGGGGCATACAGTGCGCCCATGGCAGTCCTATACGTGCCCAATAAAAAATATGTCATTTAGTACATACATTATTTTGGCTTTATTAGTTTGACTGCACCTATTCAACATGATAACTCTATATGGCTTCATATTCCCAGTAAAATAGTTACAGGACGTCCCATCTCTGCCTGTCATGCCCCCTTAGATTGGCAGCACCTTCTCCTAACATTTACTGTCATTAGTAGCATCCGTTTTTGGCTGCAGCTAGTGAGTAGCTTAGTTTAAGGAGCAATACTGCAGCCCAGGGGTGATTGACGCACCCATGGCCTTCCCTGCATAGTAAATTGCCACATAATCTCACCTTGTGACGTAGGCCTTATGAATAGGTTTTTGTTTCACTTCTATGAAGATAAGACTTATTCAATGTTCAATTTTAAAAAAATTGCAACTAGGCTATTTTTCAATTCTTCCTAGTTAAAAATCTCTGCTTGCTGTCACTGAATGGAGACCTTTTTACATTCAGAAGCTAAAAATATGTTAGGTGTATCAGAGTTCTCTCTTGTAACAGACCCTTCAGCCGAGCGAGCAGCACATGATCACAATGGTTATTTTAGCCTCTTAATTGACAGCAAACAGAGATCTTAAAAACGGTAGAGAATTGCATTAAACTAAATTAGGAAAGTTATAGAATGTTTCATTACACATTACTTTAAATGGGGCTTTCTGGATTTATTTACTTATTACTACAAGTTGCCGGTAGATTGTTTTGTAGAATTATTAGGTTTATAGAACTTTTAGTTCAACCCATATACTTACGTAGTAGAGAGGTATATCTTGATAGTTAGCTGAGTGAGGCATGGTATAAGTCATGCTTTTGCCATCATGCATTGCTGAGAGGTTTCCAGAGTGCAGCATGCCAAGGCTTATGGTGTTGTGCTTATAAGCAGCATTCTGAATGGAGGAGACAATGGGGTCACAGGGTATGAACACACATGCTGCACTTCATACTGTACAAACAAAGCTAAAAGAGTTAACAGAGGTGAAGCACAATCTGGGTTAGACATTAGCAAACAGGGACCATAACACACAAATACATAGCACAATAAGACCGATAGACTTACAGAACTGACATAGAGAGATCCATTCTGTTTAACTGCCTGGAAAACCACAATGCATGGTTTAGTGTCTGCTGCTGAATAGCAACACTCACAATACTAAACATCAGTCTACTTATAAGAAAAATCTAAAAAAACAAAAATAATAAAAACTCATAGGGCTTAGCCATTTCCCAAATACTAGTAGTGATACATCCTCTGTATTCCTATTATCCGAAATGTGGCAAAACAGTTTAATAAAATACATATTATATTTTCGTACATAGGGGGCAGTATTATAGTAGTTATATTCTTGTATATAGGGGGCAGTATTATAGTAGTTATATTCTTGTATATAGGAGCAGTATTATAGTAGTTATATTCTTGTATATAGGGGGCAGTATTATAGTAGTTATATTCTTGTATATAGGGGGGCAGTATTATAGTAGTTCTATTCTTGTATATAGGGGGCAGTATTATAGTAGTTATATTCTTGTATATAGGGGGCAGTATTATAGTGGTTATATTCTTGTATATAGGGGCAGTATTATAGTAGTTATATTCTTGTATATAGGGGGCAGTATTATAGTGGTTATATTCTTGTATATAGGGGCAGTATTATAGTAGTTATATTCTTGTATATAGTGGGCAGTATTATAGTAGTTATATTCTTGTATACAGGAGGCAGTATTATAGTAGTTATATTCTTGTACATAGGGGGCAGTATTATAGTAGTTATATTCTTGTACATTGGAGGCAGTATTATAGTAGTTATATTCTTGTATATAGGAGGCAGTATTATAGTAGTTATATTCTTGTATATAGGGGGCAGTATTATAGTAGTTATATTCTTGTATATAGGGGGCAGTATTATAGTAGTTATATTCTTGTATATAGGGGCAGTATTATAGTAGCTATATTCTTGTATATAGGAGCAGTATTATAGTAGTAATATTCTTGTATATAGGGGCAGTATTATAGTAGTTATATTCTTGTATATAGGGGCAGTATTATAGTAGTTATATTCTTGTATATAGCGGCAGTATTATAGTAGTTATATTCTTGTATATAGGAGCAGTATTATAGTAGTTATATTCTTGTATATAGGGGCAGTATTATAGTAGTTATATTCTTGTATATAGGAGGTAGTATTATAGTAGTTATATTCTTGTATATAGGAGGTAGTATTATAGTAGTTATATTCTTGTATATAGTGGCTGTATTATAGTAGTTATATTCTTGTACATAGGGGGCAGTATTATAGTAGTTATATTCTTGTATATAGGGGCAGTATTATAGTAGTTATATTCTTGTATATAGGGGCAGTATTATAGTAGTTATATTCTTGTATATAGGGTCAGTATTATAGTAGTTATATTCTTGTATATAGGGGCAGTATTATAGTAGTTATATTCTTGTATATAGGGGCAGTATTATAGTAGTTATATTCTTGTATATAGGGTCAGTATTATAGTAGTTATATTCTTGTATATAGGGGGCAGTATTCTAGTAGTTATATTCTTGTACATAGGGGCAGTATTATAGTAGTTATATTCTTGTATATAGGAGGGAGCATTATAGTAGTTATATTCTTGTATATAGGGGCAGTATTATAGTAGTTATATTCTTGTATATAGGGGGCAGTATTATAGTAGTTATATTCTTGTATATAGGGGGCAGTATTATAGTAGTTATATTCTTGTATATAGGGGGCAGTATAATAATAGTTATATTCTTGTATATAGGAGCAGTATTATAGTAGTTATATTCTTGTATATAGGAGGCAGTATTATAGTAGTTATATTCTTGTATATAGGGGGCAGTATTATAGTAGTTATATTCTTGTATATAGGAGGCAGTATTATAGTAGTTATATTCTTGTACGTAGGAGGTAGTATTATAGTAGCTATATTCTTGTACATAGGGGGCAGTATTATGGTAGTTATATTCTTGCATATAGGAGGTAGTATTATAGTAGCTATATTCTTGTATATAGGGGGCAGTATTATAGCAGTTATTTTGTTGTATATAGGGGGCAGTATTATAGTAGTTATATTCTTGTATATAGGGGGCAGTATTATAGTAGTTATATTCTTGTATATAGGAGCAGTATTATAGTAGTTATATTCTTGTATATAGGGGCAGTATTATAGTTGTTATATTCTTGTATATAGGGGGCAGTATTATAGTAGTTATATTCTTGTACATAGGAGGCAGTATTATAGTTGTTATATTCTTGTACATAGGAGGCAGTATTATAGTAGTTATATTCTTGTATATAGGGGCAGTATTATAGTGGTTATATTCTTGTATATAGGGGGAAGTATTATAGTAGTTATATTCTTTTACATAGGGGGCAGTATTATAGTAGTTATATTCCTGTACATAGGGGCAGTATTATAGTAGTTATATTCTTGTACATAGGGGGCAGTATTATAGTAGTTATATTCTTGTATATAGGGGCAGTCTTATAGTAGTTATATTCTTGTATATAGGAGCAGTATTATAGTAGTTATATTCTTGTACATAGGGGGCAGTATTATAGTAGCTATATTCTTGTATATAGGGGCAGTATTATAGTAGTTATATTCTTGTATATATCGGGAAGTATTATAGTAGTTATATTCTTTTACATAGGGGGCAGTATTATAGTAGTTATATACTTGTACATAGGGGGCAGTATTATAGTAGTTATATTCTTGTACATAGGGGGCAGTATTATAGTAGTTATATTCTTGTATATAGGAGGCAGCATTATAGTAGTTATATTCTTGTATATAGGGGCAGTATTATAGTAGTTATATTCTTGTATATAGGGGGCAGTATTATAGTAGTTATATTCTTGTATATAGGGGGCAGTATTATAGTAGTTATATTCTTGTATATAGGGGGCAGTATAATAATAGTTATATTCTTGTATATAGGAGCAGTATTATAGTAGTTATATTCTTGTATATAAGAGGCAGTATTATAGTAGTTATATTCTTGTATATAGGGGGCAGTATTATAGTAGTTATATTCTTGTATATAGGAGGCAGTATTATAGTAGTTATATTCTTGTACGTAGGAGGTAGTATTATAGTAGCTATATTCTTGTACATAGGGGCAGTATTATGGTAGTTATATTCTTGCATATAGGAGGTAGTATTATAGTAGCTATATTCTTGTATATAGGGGGCAGTATTATAGCAGTTATTTTGTTGTATATAGGGGGCAGTATTATAGTAGTTATATTCTTGTATATAGGGGGCAGTATTATAGTAGTTATATTCTTGTATATAGGAGCAGTATTATAGTAGTTATATTCTTGTTTATAGGGGCAGTATTATAGTAGTTATATTCTTGTATATAGGGGGCAGTATTATAGTAGTTATATTCTTGTACATAGGAGGCAGTATTATAGTTGTTATATTCTTGTACATAGGAGGCAGTATTATAGTAGTTATATTCTTGTATATAGGGGCAGTATTATAGTAGTTATATACTTGTACATAGGGGTCAGTATTATAGTAGTTATATTCCTGTACATAGGGGCAGTATTATAGTAGTTATATTCTTGTACATAGGGGGCAGTATTATAGTAGTTATATTCTTGTATATAGGGGCAGTCTTATAGTAGTTATATTCTTGTATATAGGAGCAGTATTATAGTAGTTATATTCTTGTACTTAGGGGGCAGTATTATAGTAGCTATATTCTTGTATATAGGGGCAGTATTATAGTAGTTATATTCTTGTATATATCGGGAAGTATTATAGTAGTTATATTCTTTTACATAGGGGGCAGTATTATAGTAGTTATATACTTGTACATAGGGGTCAGTATTATAGTAGTTATATTCTTGTACATAGGGGGCAGTATTATAGTAGTTATATTCTTGTACATAGGGGGCAGTATTATAGTAGTTATATTTTTGTACATAGGGGGCAGTATTATAGTAGTTATATTCTTGTATATAGGGGCAGTATTACAGTAGTTATATTCTTGTATATAGGAGCAGTATTATAGTAGTTATATTCTTGTACATAAGGGCAGTATTATAGTAGTTATATTCTTGTATATAGGAGCAGTATTATAGTAGTTATATTCCTGTATATAGGGGCAGTATTATAGTAGTTATATTCTTGTATATAGGAGGCAGCATTATAGTAGTTATATTCTTGTATATAGGGGCAGTATTATAGTGGTTATATTCTTGTATATAGGGGGAAGTATTATAGTAGTTATATTCTTTTACATAGGGGGCAGTATTATAGTAGTTATATTCCTGTACATAGGGGCAGTATTATAGTAGTTATATTCTTGTACATAGGGGGCAGTATTATAGTAGTTATATTCTTGTATATAGGGGCAGTCTTATAGTAGTTATATTCTTGTATATAGGAGCAGTATTATAGTAGTTATATTCTTGTACATAGGGGGCAGTATTATAGTAGCTATATTCTTGTATATAGGGGCAGTATTATAGTAGTTATATTCTTGTATATATCGGGAAGTATTATAGTAGTTATATTCTTTTACATAGGGGCAGTATTATAGTAGTTATATTCTTGTATATAGGAGCAGTATTATAGTAGTTATATTCCTGTATATAGGGGCAGTATTATAGTAGTTATATTCTTGTATATAGGAGGCAGCATTATAGTAGTTATATTCTTGTATATAGGGGCAGTATTATAGTAGTTATATTCTTGTATATAGGGGGCAGTATTATAGTAGTTATATTCTTGTATATAGGGGGCAGTATTATAGTAGTTATATTCTTGTATATAGGGGCAGTATAATAATAGTTATATTCTTGTATATAGGAGCAGTATTATAGTAGTTATATTCTTGTATATAAGAGGCAGTATTATAGTAGTTATATTCTTGTATATAGGGGGCAGTATTATAGTAGTTATATTCTTGTATATAGGAGGCAGTATTATAGTAGTTATATTCTTGTACGTAGGAGGTAGTATTATAGTAGCTATATTCTTGTACATAGGGGCAGTATTATGGTAGTTATATTCTTGCATATAGGAGGTAGTATTATAGTAGCTATATTCTTGTATATAGGGGGCAGTATTATAGCAGTTATTTTGTTGTATATAGGGGGCAGTATTATAGTAGTTATATTCTTGTATATAGGGGGCAGTATTATAGTAGTTATATTCTTGTATATAGGAGCAGTATTATAGTAGTTATATTCTTGTATATAGGGGCAGTATTATAGTAGTTATATTCTTGTATATAGGGGGCAGTATTATAGTAGTTATATTCTTGTACATAGGAGGCAGTATTATAGTTGTTATATTCTTGTACATAGGAGGCAGTATTATAGTAGTTATATTCTTGTATATAGGGGCAGTATTATAGTAGTTATATACTTGTACATAGGGGTCAGTATTATAGTAGTTATATTCCTGTACATAGGGGCAGTATTATAGTAGTTATATTCTTGTACATAGGGGGCAGTATTATAGTAGTTATATTCTTGTATATAGGGGCAGTCTTATAGTAGTTATATTCTTGTATATAGGAGCAGTATTATAGTAGTTATATTCTTGTACTTAGGGGGCAGTATTATAGTAGCTATATTCTTGTATATAGGGGCAGTATTATAGTAGTTATATTCTTGTATATATCGGGAAGTATTATAGTAGTTATATTCTTTTACATAGGGGGCAGTATTATAGTAGTTATATACTTGTACATAGGGGGCAGTATTATAGTAGTTATATTTTTGTACATAGGGGGCAGTATTATAGTAGTTATATTCTTGTATATAGGGGCAGTATTACAGTAGTTATATTCTTGTATATAGGAGCAGTATTATAGTAGTTATATTCTTGTACATAAGGGCAGTATTATAGTAGTTATATTCTTGTATATAGGGGGCAGTATTATAGTAGTTATATTCTTGTATATAGGGGCAGTATTATAGTAGTTATATTCTTGTATATAGGGGCAGTATTATAGTAGTTATATTCTTGTATATAGGAGCAGTATTATAGTAGTTATATTCTTGTACATAAGGGCAGTATTATAGTAGTTATATTCTTGTATATAGGGGGCAGTAGTATAGTAGTTATTTTCTTGTACATAGGAGGCAGTAGTTATAGTAGTTATATTCTTATATATAGGGGCAGTATTATAGTAGTTATGTTCTTGTACATCGGGGACAGTATTATCGTAGCTCTATCTTTTTTATAGGTAGGAGTGTTATAGTTGTTATAATCTTGGCGGTAACATTATTTAGATATTCTAGTAAAATGGTCAGGATAATGACTAAATGCGCATGAAAAGTCACACCTATCAAAGAGTTCTTGAAGCATTTGTCTCTTTCAGGTCTTGATAATAAAGCTTAGAAATACTTTGCCTTAAAAATAATATTATACTTCTTAAAAGACCTAAACATTTTGAGAATTGTTGCAAAACTCATTGATCATATTGTTCTCCCTTTGTCCCTTCTTGTCTTCTGAGAACAATGTAAAGCTTGTTTAATATACGTATCAGTATATATCGGTATTGTTAACATTTACCAATAAGTATAATATTATTAACATACCACGCCTCCAGGATTGTTAAGGATCAACACAGTAACTCCATCTTAATGTTGCATGGTTGGCACGGAGTTGGTTTACAATATACAGGCACTTAGAGGTTCCTGTAACCATATATACACAGGCATCTCTCAAATTTGAAAACCAATTTCATGTTTTTACTGGTGTAGGTTCCAGCTGTTAACTCCAATTTAGAACTTATGATGTGTCCCTTCATTCAGGGTCAACCAAAAGATTGTACTAAAGGGTTAAGCCTGTGACGACTGAAATTGCCCACTGTACAGCCCACCAAGTGCCGGCTGAATTTGTCGGCTGGGTCGAGCAGAATCACCAAGAGAACTTTAAGTGATAAGTACTCGGCAAGAGATGCTGAGAGACAGAGAGTCCACTTGTTCAGATTCAGCTGGTCATCAGAAGAAACCTACATCCCCCAAACCTGGCTCAACAAATTGGGTGACCCTTTATGGACCCCTGTATATATCCATGTCTCGTAAAAGATATTATAGGTGAACGACACAAAGTCCTGCTGTGAAAGAAACATTCTGAATTATTCAACCACATATAAATCTTTACGATATTCCAAGAATAATCACAGTCATGGATCCAGACGTTGGAGACCATTGACGTAGGACAAGTTGTTGACATGCCTGTCTTAAAGCACTGGTACTAGGAAGTCAAATCCAACCATGGCAACATCTGCCTGGTTTCTGTATGTTCTTCTATTCTCTCCATACTTCAAAAATATAGTTAGGTCCAGAATTATTTAGACAGTGACACAAGTTTTGGCATTTTAGCTGTTTACCAAAACATATTGAATAAACAGTTATATAATCAATATGGGCTTAAAGTGCAGACTCTCAGCTTTAATTTGAGGGTATTCACATCCTAATTTGAGGAAGGGTTTAGAAATTACAGATCTTTAATATGTAGGTGCCTCTTTTTCAAGGGCCCAAAGGTAATTGGACAGATATCTCAAAAGCTTATTTAATGGGCTGCATGGGCTATTCCCTCGTTAATCCATCATCAATTAAGCAGGTAAAAGCTCTGGAGTTTATTCCAGGTGCAGCACTTGCATTTGGAAGCTGTTGCTGTGAACCCACAACATGAGGTCAAAGGTGCTCTCACTGCAAGTCAAACAGACCATCATTAGCCTGAAAAATCCATCAGAGGGATAGCACAAATGTTAGGAGTGGCCAAATCAACAGTTTCGTACATTCTTGAAAAAAAAAAAAAAAAGAGCGCACTGGTGATCTCGTGAACTCCAAAAGGCCTGGACGTCCACGGAAGACAACAGTGGTGGATGATCGCAGAATCCTTTCCATGATGAAAAAAAACCCAAGTGAAGAACACTCTCCTGGAAGTAGGTGGATCAGTATCTAAGTCTACCATAAAGAGGAGGCTTCATGAGAGAAAATACAGAGGGTTCACCACAAGGTGCCAACCATTAACCAGCCTCAAAAATAGAAAGGCCAGATTAGACTTTACCAAACAACATGTAAAAAAGCCGCCCAGTTCTGGAACAGCATAAAACTAAGATCAACCTGTACCAGAATGATGGGAGGAAGAAAGTATGGAGAAGGCTTGAAACGGCTCATGATCCAAAGCCACAACATCCTCTGTAACACATGGTGGGGGCAGTGTGATGGCATGGTGGGGCAGTGTGATGGCATGGTGGGGGCAGTGTGATGGCATAGTGGAGGCAGTGTGATGGCATGGTGGAGGCAGTGTGATGGCATGGTGTGGGCAGTGTGATGGCATGGTGGGGGCAGTGTGATGGCATGGTGGGGGCAGTGTGATGGCATGGTGGGGGCAGTGTGATGGCATGGTGGGGGCAGTGTGATGGCATGGTGGAGGCAGTGTGGTGGCATGGTGGGGGCAGTGTGATGGCATGGTGGAGGCAGTGTGGTGGCATGGGCATGCATAGCTGCCAAAGTCACTGGGTCACTAGTGTTTATTGATGATGTGACTGAAGACAGAAGCAGCCGGATTAATTCTGAAGTGTTCAGGGATTTACTTTCTGCTCAGATTCAACCAAATGCAGCATGTTGATTGGACGTCGCTTCACAGGACAGATGGACAAAGACCCAAAACAAACTGTGAAAGCAACCCAGAAGTTTATAAGGCAAAGAAGTGGAATATTCTGCAATGGCCGAGTCACCAGATCTCAACCCGATCGAGCATTTCACTTGCTTAAGACAAAACTTAAGGCAGAAAGAGTCACAAACAAGCAACAAGTGAAGACAGCGGCAGTAATGGCCGGGCAAAGCATCACAAAGGAGGAAACCAGCGCGTGGTGATGTCCATGGGTTCCAGACTTCAGACCGTCATTGCCTGCAAAGGATTCTCTACAAAGTATTAAAAAAATAATTACATTTTTTCATTTGTCCAATTACTTTTGAGCCCCTGAAATGAGGCGGCTGTGTAGAAAAATGGCGGCAATTCCTAAATGTTTCACAGGATATTTTTGTACAACCCCTTGAATTAAACCTGAAAGTCTAAACTTCAATTGCATCTCAGTTGTTTCATTTCAAATCCATTTTGGTGGGAGCAGAGCCCAAATCATGAAGATTGTGTCACTGTCCAAATAGTTCTGGACCTAACTGTATACTTAGGTCACTTTTTGCTGCCATTGTGTATAACACAATGAGTGTCATATTTGCATATGACCAACTTTATGATATATCTAGAGTAATGTAAAAATGTACAGATGGTAGAATCACTTTGGTTTACAAGAGACTGAAAAACAAAAATCACCGAGAAATTTTTTAAAGAGTTAAAGTAGCATAAAGGTTGAACAGTATTAAAGTTGCCCTTAGATATAAACAAAAAAAATGTTCACCAGACATTGTGAGGTTTCCAGTTATCACCCAATTCAAATAATAGTCCAATGAAGAGAGAGGTGGTGAAAGCTTCCAGACACCTGTGGCTGAATCACTCCTATGAAAATTAACCACTAAGAAAAACGAATGCCAGTGCCCAATTGGTTTTTCAGTAGATCCCACCAAAAATATCCAAAATTGCATTGTCTATAGTTAGCTAACGCTCATATTCTAAATCAAGAAGACTATGACCTGGACCTCCAAGAGGAACAAATCTGTAATCATGAATGATGTTAATCTTAGTAGAGTTGAAGGAAGTGCGCTTTAAATAAAATAGTTTGATCTTGTAAGAAGAATAGCTTATAATTTAACCCCTGACCCTGTTTGGTCTGGTCAATAGTCCTGCAATCTGGATTAATATAACCTATAAAACCTGTCTGTATGGTCATCAACCTCAACAGGAGCAGAAAGACTTAAGTTGGCCATACACATACGAGCAAAGTTTGCCAAATCTCTCAATTTCGGCAGGAATGACTAACAATGTTATGTGTATGGGGGCTTCCTGACGCTTCAGATGTCGTAGGGGAGGGATCGGCATGTTGGACTTCAATATGTGGGAGTCTTTGTTCCCATGGACGATAAGGAGAGGTCTGGCAGTGTCTTATCCCCCCCCCCCCCATGGATATAAACATGTACGCTCAACCAACTGTGCATGTTTATGGGGGGAGTAGAGAGAAATAGTGTTCGGCCAACAATTATTTCATGTGTATAGCCGGTATTGGTAACAAGGACATTACACTGTTGTCTTGCCTAGAATGAGAAGAACTTGGCTTGGCAATTTTTAACGCTAACGAATAATTATCTTGATATCTAACATGCAAAAATATGAATATATTAGATTAAGAAGACATACCCTGTCCAGTCTTCTAGCTTCTATGTGTCTAAGCAGTTGCTGTCTCCAGTCTGGCGGCATTTTATTACAGCTGTCGTCTACTTTTCCCTGATTCTGCCTTGTCTTCATGTCACTGTCAGAAGTCTTGTCGCCATAGTTAACTAAGTTGTAATCAGACGGTATCTTTTCAAGCAGTGCTGCCATTGTTGGCCTAGCAGAAACAGGACGGGTTTGAGCAGTCCCATAGGTCTCAGTGCTGTAGCTTCTTGCAGACAATGGCCGTCTCTGCGTCAGAGTTTTGACTTGATAACTGCTTCCTTGAGACTTCATGTCTGGGTAGGAGCTGTGATCATCGTCATAGCGACCATTTCTCTTTACAAACTGAGATTCAGCCACTGACATGCTGCTTTGGCGTTCCATTGCCCCAAGGAACGGAGGCCTGCCATACCGGTCAGTCTGTGGAAGTTCATGTGGCTCACTCACCCTTCTATACATTGACATCTCTGTGGCACTTGCCAATGAGTCTGCCCTTTTCAAGAACCCTGGTCTTGATCCTTGACTTGTAAACTGAGGAGGAATGGAGTCTTCGTTAACAGAAGGTTGAGAGAAGGAGAACATCTGTTCCATGGGTGGGTATCCTCTATAGGCTCTCGGGCTGATTAGATCTTTTGCCATTGTCTTTGTTTGCTGAGAGGAGTAGTCAGGGTTGTACGAAAAAGGAGGAGGTACTCTCTTCTCTGGCTTTACTTCGACTGCACCCTTTGGGTTAAAACTTTGGTCAAACTGGTAGACTTTCTTAGTGGTAATTTTTTGTTGCTGCCCTCGACTGCTTCCATAACCCAACAACTCATCATCAAGCATTGGCACCGACTGACTACGAGACATACTTTGCTCTTGTAACATACCCAAGTCTGGTCTGTCATGACTTCTTTGCATGATATTTCTTGGATCATAGTTTTGTAAAGGTATGTTGTACACTTTGAATGCCCCAATATCTATTTCGTCTATGCTCTGAGACTTTTTGAACCTGCCCGTCTTTAAGTCCTTCATTAATGGCGAGAGTCTTTCAGTACTTTTGCTCATTGACATGGTATTTTTGGCAGACTCTGGACGACAATGGCTATGTGGAAATACATTTCCCATGCTCCGATTAGAGCTGGTGTCATGAAACTCCCATGGTGGGCCTGAAGAGAATGTGCTTGGGTTTTCTAATGACTGTGGCTTATGGTCTTTCCGTTCCGGCAAGGGACTATTGATGGGGGTGTTTTCAAGTTTAGAAGGAAATGCTGTTCTGTCTTCAAATGGACTCGGAGTCCGTGTCCAGTTTTGCCAAGGATTGCCGGGTGAAACATCTGCTTCTTGAGAGTTTCTCTGTGATGATGGCTGCTCCAACTCCAATGGTATTCCAATAATTCGATCTTGTCTGATCAATGGCCGCCTTCCATGAGAGGATGTGCTTCTTGATTTTGAAGACAGCATTGGATTACCTCCTGCGTTCTCTGCTGTATTTTCTTCAGCCACAAATCCGGTGTTGTCATAGTGCGAGCTGTTGTTCCAGTTTTCGGTGAATGAGTCATTGAGGTTCTGGCGGTCATTGCGCTGCTGCAGATTTCCTATAGGTGCTGTCTCTCTCTGGCTCAGCAATGGCTTTGTTTCAAGAGGTTGTGGGAAGGACTGAGTCAGTCTACAAAAACAGAGAGAGAAGATATATATAAATTTCCATTCCAGTACTATTGTTAGGCAGTGTATCCCTAGTAACCAGACAGGCAAACATGACTGGTACCATGCTGGTAGCAGAGAAGGTTCTGCTTTTTTCCAGAAACAGCGCCATGCTTGTCTACAGGCTGAGTCTGATATTGCAGCTCAGCCTCATTCACTTGAATACTAGACTGAGTCCATGGAGTGCCGATGTTTCTGGTGAAAAAAAAGCAGACCCTATTTCTTAAATTCCAAACAATCCCTTAACATACTTGCACTTTTATAGGGTAAAAAGTCGAATTGTTATGTATACTGTGCTGTTCCTGCTGCTAATTTATACATGTCCCCTCTCTGTTCTGTTATTGTGCACATATCAGTAACTGGAGTTAAGGATTTGACAGACCTGTTACCCCACAATGAGCTATTTACAGCCTCTTTAGCGGTAATCTGCACTTTCACACGCGCATTAGATGATGCAGAAGAAGCTTGGGAAGGCGAATAGTCGGAATAGGTCCCTGATGACACACTGTTATGATGATGCTTATCCATCTCCGACTCATCTGTGGACTCTGTAGAAACAAAAATGTGATGTAGCGAGATAATGTGAACCAACTTTATAACTTAACATTTTCCCAGATCCTTTCATTGCGAAGTGCGATTAAAAGCCCCAATCTCATCACTACCTGGATATTAGAGAAAAGGAATATCCACAACAAAAACTTACATCGGGCCAATTCTGTTGCTGGTTTTACCACAAATTGTTGTATGACAAAGAGGCGGCGTGATGCTTAAGCCGGATTTTCCTTCAAAAACACATTAAATCATTTGTCCGCCATGGACAATACCTTTATATCATTCCTTTTTATTAGAAAAGTACATTAGGGATTAGTTTATCAGCACAGGGTGTCTTACTAGGTTCTACTTTAATGATCAGCAGAGAATGGTGGAGGAATCTGTTGTGAATGTTTTATTCCCCTGCAGCGCCACCATGGGTGAAATGAAGCATTACACAGTTCCCATTGAAATCAATGTGCAATCTGTGTAATGCATGGACATGCTGAGTCCTCCAGGACGAAAGACACTCTTTGTACAAAAACATGGCTGCTTTCTTTCAAAAACAGTGCCACATTGGTCCACAGGTTGCACTTGCATGCCATATTGCAGCTCAGTCCCATTCACTTCAATGGGAGTTACGGAAACATCATCGATGTACCCTACATTATGTTTAATAAAGTCATATAATAAATATACCTTTCTTATCTTTTCCCAGAAGCAACAGTTTTGGTGGATACAGAGGGGTCTCTATCAATGACGGACGCAATTCAGCTATACGCATTTCAGTTGGGCGATGTCCAAAGGGCTCCTGAAAGGCAAAAATGGCATTAGAAGTTCTTGAAAGGGCTTAGCGCAGTCTGTTGCCTAAAACATATTCAATCACTTGGCAGTGAGACAAAGTAACTTTAGGCAGAAGTCATAAAGTGCTATTATCCCAGGGAAGTCAAACACCTACGATCTAAGGCTGTCACTGCAATTAATACATTTGACAAATGCGTTCCTTCCTGTTCCCAAAGGAAATAATTAGTGAAATGTATTCATTAGGCTTAATCTTCATTCCTACACACTATGTGGGAGATTTATTAAGACTGTGATATACTTAATAATAATCAAGTTGTAGTAAGATGCGATAGTTAAGAGGTGCATGCCTCTTAATAAATTTGTCACATCTTCGGCTGTCTATGCGCCACTGAAGGAAATCTACGCCACCCAGAAGCTGGCATAGATTTTCACAAATTATAGCAAATGCATTGGGCTGTGGGTGGCCATGCCCCCGTTTGCAAAACTTCACCCACTTTTTGGAAAAGTGGTGAGTGCGGGTGAAACAACACAAAAGTCAAAATTTTTTAGACTTTTGACCCGTTTGCAATATTGGCCCCTAATGCCGCATTTTTCCGTGAACATAAATACGAACAAATGTGATCAAGTCATTTATAAACACGCAGGGAAGAGTCTCATCTAAAGTCATTAGCAAATTATTATATCATTTGGACATCCCCTTTTTAGGTTACAAGTAAATATAATAATGGAAAGTCCCCCTTGTTGAGACACCCACTTCCAGCCATCATCTACTTTCAAGGGAACGACAAGGTACTGAAAAAAGGGTCCACATCAGAACTCCCTTTCACTTATGCTTCAGCATGCCTTACAAGACAACTGGGGTTCAAGCAATAAATACAGCACTTATGAGCCTTTGTGCTAGACATCATACAGTACATGGGGATGTCTTACATTAGTAGTTATATTCTTGTATATAGGGAGCAGTATTATAGTAGTTATATTCTTGTACATAGGGGGCAGTATTATAGTAGTTATATTCTTGTATATAGGAGCATTATTATAGTAGTTATATTCTTGAATATAGGAGCAGTATTATAGTAGTTATATTCTTGTATATAGGAGCAGTATTATAGTAGTTATATTCTTGTATATAGGGGGCAGTATTATAGTAGTTATATTCTTGTATATAGGAGCATTATTATAGTAGTTATATTCTTGAATATAGGAGCAGTATTATAGTAGTTATATTCTTGTATATAGGGGGCTGTATTATAGTAGTTATATTCTTGTATATAGGAAGCAGTATTATAGTAGTTATATTCTTGTATATAGGGGGCTGTATTATAATAGTTATATTCTTGTATATAGGAGCAGTATTATAGTAGTTATATTCTTGTATATAGGAGCAGTATTATAGTAGTTATATTCTTGTATATAGGGGGCTGTATTATAGTAGTTATATTCTTGTATATAGGGAGCAGTATTATAGTAGTTATATTCTTGTATATAGGGGGCTGTATTATAATATTTATATTCTTGTATATAGGAGCAGTATTATAGTAGTTATATTCTTGTATATAGGAGCAGTATTATAGTAGTTATATTCTTGTATATAGGGTTAGTATTATAGTAGTTATATTCTTGTATATAGGGGCAGTATTATAGTAGTTATATTCTTGTATATAGGGGGCTGTATTATAATAGTTATATTCTTGTATATAGGAGCAGTATTATAGTAGTTATATTCTTGTATATAGGAGCAGTATTATAGTAGTTATATTCTTGTATATATGGGCAGTATTATAGTATTTTTATTCTTGTATATAGGAGCAGTATTATAGAGTTATATTCTTGTATATAGGAGCAGTATTATAGTAGTTATATTCTTGTATATAGGAGAAGTAATATAGTAGTTATATTCTTGTATATAGGGGCAGTATTATAGTAGTTATATTCTTGTATATAGGGGCAGTATTACCGTAGTTATATTCTTGTACATAGGGGGCAGTATTATAGTAGTTATATTCTCATTCATTTGGGTCACTACTATAAGTGTATGTTCATACGGCAACGCCAATTACGTCTGAAATTACGTCGCTGTTTCAGTCTAAAACAGCTCCTGAATTTCAGACGTTTTGAAAAGTGCACGCGTTTTTTTCTTTTTTTTTTACGAACGTAATTGGAGCTGGTTTTCATTGGAGTCAATGAAAAACGGCTCCAATTACGTCCCAAGAAGTGACATGCACTTCTTTGAGGCGGGCGTCTTTTTACGGGCCGTCTTTTGACAGCGGCGCGTAAAAAAAAGACCGTCTGCACAGAACACCGTAAGACCCATTGAATTCCGTGGGCAGATGTTTGCAGACGGTTTGGAGCCGTTTCTTCGGGCGTAATTCGAGGCGTAAAACGCCTGAATTACGTCCGTAAATAGACCGTGTTAACATACCCTAATAGTTTTATTCTTCATTTGTTCTATAATAAAATATTAAGCAATGTCCAAACATTTTTGGGGATACTTAACTGTTTTGGGGAAGAGTGGTACCTCTGATCTTTCTGAAAGTTCTTCCTTTTCTTTCCTCTTTGGGGCTTCTAGGGAATAACTACGGATGTTTCCAACATCAGATATTTGGGTCTTTTGGAATTCCTTGTGTTCCCGATTTGAAACCTGAAAATAAAGTAAAACAATTAGGAGTGAAATTTGTACACTAAAGCCAAGTGTAACTAACGTTAGGATAGCAATATATACGTCTAATGCCCCATGCACACGACCGTGCCCGTAATCACAGCTGCACAGCCACTCACATTTGTGGGCCGTGCTCCCATATAAAGTATGCGAGCACACTCCATAAAAAGCTGAAAATAGGACATGCCCTATCCTTTGCTGTTTTTTTTTTATTGTGATGGCTGTATATATGTATTTTCAATGAAGTCAAGCCTAAACTTAAACAGATTGTTTCAACAAGATAACCTGTTTGTAAAAGGAAGCCGCAACAGCGATCAGTTGTGATCACTGGGGAAGTTGCAACTGGCCGCACATTTACTCAGAGGTGCCCACTAGAGGGGACATGCAATATTACACAATACAGATTCAAATGAGTCTGCCAGGTCGGGAGCTGCTCTTTTATAGCAGCCCTTCACTCTGGTAAAGAAAGGGTGGTGCCGAGCCCAGTTAGGACATATAGAAAGGGGTCGTCTTGTTGAGACAACCTTTTTAATACTCCCCACTAAATTATCCACTGAAAATCTGCCATGTATTTATTAAGCACACATATGGATCTCAATCACCAAGATTAATTATTTAGGATTGTATTTGATTGGTGCTCTGTAGTCCTCATAGTAACTGGATCAGTAGAGAACTAGCAGGTTAATATTGGTGAAACGCTTCTGGTCTTATGGTGAAGTTCATTCATTGCTGTGGGTCGGGCTTCTGAAACTACCAGAAAACAGCCGATATGACATAGGGAATTAGACATAGAGGCCGTAGGGTTACATGCCGCCCATTGAAATGAATGGTCAACCATGTAAAAGGTGGCTGGGATGAGTATGCCAGAGTAGATGTTTACACTGGCTAATAGATGGGTGTCCAAAGCAGGAGACCCCCCTCTATGATGTCCATCTGCCCTAATGGAACATATGGATATGGGTTTGTCTTAGTGACACCATCCCTTTAACAATAATGAAATACAAAATCTTTTTGATGCAAGAACAAGGTTACTTTGCTTGAATATCTGGTTAATTTACAACAGAGGAAGCATAAAATAACAAAATCAAAATCAGGTCAGAATAAGGTAATTCACACCAGGTATAATCACAGATAATATCACATGTTACATAGTAAAACAAGGGGGCACTTTTCTACACCTCTACAAGCTTTCACCGCCCCTAAATACTTCTCATGCAGTCACCTGATTTGTAAAATATCAATTCTGTAAATTCAAAGAATGAACATGCCCTCTAAGAAAGTATTATAAGCCATGCATGAATATATATATATTAGTATCGGCTCAACTCTTCTTATTGACCTATCTTCACAGCGTTACCCATTTGTAGACAACTACCTTATGTCCCACTGGCCTGACCATACGTGGAGGGGCTATGAGTCCCTGCACATCGTCTCACTCCTCTTGTCAAAGAATGATTGACTGCACTTAAGCTGTCAGAAAATGGCTATAGATGTTATTGTGTAGGAATGGATTGTATATCTGCGGAAATGCTGCTCCCGTCTGAAGCTAAATTTTCACCCCCACTCATGTAAGGTAAATTCTAACTTCGGCCTGACTCAATAAAAAAGGCAAAAATTTGAAAACCCGTCAAAACTAATCAAAAACACGGAAGGTTAGAAAGCTGAAGACTTTAAAGAGAAGTGAGCCCCCTATCGTTTGACGTGCTGAGGATGCACGATACCTATACCTGTAATAAAATATAATTATAGGCAATAGATTCGCTCATCCAAACACTATTATGGAACTATAGGTGATGCCTGTGACAAAAAGTCTATAAACTGGTAAAGGTGGGGATAACAACCATGAATACAACCCCATGACGTTAAGCCTCAACATCAAATGAACATGACATGTGGCATTCTTAGTCACAAATGTTCCATTATGTCCAAAAATAACCAAATTTGGATCATTATAGAGGATGCAAGAAGCACATTAAGCAGATGACTTCCATTGGTCACCATGAAACACTATCATCTGACTCCAAGTGTCCCGTAGGGAACTGGATGCTTGGCCAGAATGGTGACGAGTAGGAACCTACTCGATCATTCATGTGATTGACCTCACTGTCCCACCATGCTCAGGGCCTGTGACTCAATTCATGTGTATAAGGCCAGAAAGTGGCTCATATGTAGAACACCGAAAATATTTTTGAATCACCTCAGACTTCATCTCTTTTGTTGGCATTGGCCACTTATGTTCATATTTTTCCTTGAGATTCTGCTCTGCAGTTGGCGTTGGAATGGAATTTTCCAAAGAAGAACTGTGACTTCCTTTACCGACCATGTTCTGAACGGACTTCACCATATTTTTTAAGTCTTCTGGGTAAGGTGTTGGGTATCTCTTGAGATTGATTTCAACCTGGATTTGGAAATAAAGGATAGTAGTAAAAAGATGTCTCAATTTTTGAAGGTGAAATATCTATGGGGGTCACGTACTAAACTCTATCAAACTGCCAGCCAATACATACTTGCTGCAAACAATATATATTTGCAGAATTTGTATCTGTTTCTTCAAAACCAGAGGAAATGAATGTGCATTTAGTTCGGCCTTGCTTCTGAGAAGAGACATTTCTGAGGCATGGAGCTGGGGGCAAGTGAATAAGGGAAGCTCAGAGAAGCCTTTACCTAGAGAGGTCCACATGGTCCACTGGGGTCTGGAAAGACCAATGCAAAGTCAAAGCTTCACATGCAGCAAAACTCTAACTAGTAAGACTTGCTTTTTTTTATTTAAAGGGATTGTTTGAGAATAGAAGAAATAGTCTGCTCATTTTACGGAAACCCCTCTTCTCTTTAGACTGTTTCTGGTATTGCAGCTCCGTCCTAAACATTTTAAAACCGCAATACCAGACAAAGCCCATAGACAAGGATGGCGCTGTTTCTGGAAAAATTCTTATCTGAATTTCACTGTTGGTATTTAGCAAATGTCAAATCAGAAGAAAAAGACTTTCCATATTTTCAGGGAATACTATTGATAAAAGAATAGTGCAAAACAAAGAAACGTCCAAGTAAGTCATGCCCACAAAACCAACCAGACCTATTTTTATCTCTGCCAGTTGCCCAGGTGCTTATTGGTAGGCTTAGGCTATGCTAGTAATAGTGACCTGTAGAGATCTGTGCGTCATGCCCATACCATGATTATTCCCACAGCTCTTCCCCTCCTATCCTGGTCTTGCTTCACCCCTTTGTGTCCCGAGCTCTTTAGATAACATTCTTTACATCCACCCTTTGTACATTTTCATTCATCATGCAATTGTCCAATAGGGGGCATAGTGTGCTCTCAAAATTATGTAACATTACAGCTTGTACAGGATTAGAAACAGACAAACAAGCTGACCCTCCCACAGGCTGAGAAAAGCAGATTATGGTATGAACAGGAACCTATATTTTTGTGATGCCCAAATATAAAAGGGAAGTTAAACTGCTTTAATTGGTGCGCCTAGACATGGTAGACAAGTTACTAGTGATTTTCTTTTCTTTTGGCTAACTACTAGTAACCTTCTAAAGTAGGTACCCCTAACTGAGGCTATTATCATCCTGATGAGGGTACTTAGGGACTGCAGTTGAGAAATACGGATTAAAGGCACCCATGAAGAAAAGGGTCCAGTTCAGAAAGGCCCTTTCCCCCTTTGTCATGGGCTTTATGAGCTTGGGCTTTATCAACCTCCCTTCTTCGCAGCCACTGTTATGTTAGCAAACAGGAGAAGGGGGATCTGGCCCAATAGTCATTCAACCCTTCCCTCCTAGAAGGGGTGTAATAAGTGGAAGGTGCCCATGCCACCACTCTGCCGGTCCTGATGTGAGGTACTCTGGTGGCATAGGCCAACAGATTACAGTCAGGAGCATACGTACATATGGAAGTGGGGACCTAAAAGCAAAAATCGAGATGGGGCCCATTTCCTCTGTGGACTTTGCAGCCTGTAACATGTTTAGCACAAGAAAAAAAATGCATCTATTACTCATTCATGTCTTTCTGATTGATCATTTCACTTTCGACAGGTGCAGCATTAGCAATAATAATTAGCACTAGGTGTAATATATTCATCCCTCCATTAATTTTTCTTTTCCAGGAAAAGATTACATTTATCTTGAAGAGTTCAATAATAAGTCTCAACGTTCTGAAATTAATTATATATTTTAGGAAAAAGAAACATTAGTGAAGTATGTGGCAGAATCGCGTTGCCTGGGATACACTTGAGACATGAAGAAGTGTTAAGAGCTATGTGACATTGCATATGGATGACTAAATGAGGCTTTTTTTTTAGGTTTTACAGTAAAAAAAAAAAAGTTGCATCAAACTTTTGATATAATTTTTTTTCCCTGAAAGGTCTTATAAAAGGTTGGCGAAAATTTGGATTATTATAATTTGTTAGATACATGGAGATATCTGTGAGAAGGTCAGGTTGTGTATGGGCCCTGTACTATGGTTCTTGAAGATTTGTATGTAAAACTGGGAATGTGAGGAGCTGGTCTAATGGTCCAGGGCAGTGAGTTCCACAGTATAGGTGCAGCACGGGAGAAGTCTTGCAGAAGGGAGTGAGGGGATGTTTTAAGGGATTAAGAGAATAGTTGGTGGTCATTGGTTTAATAGATGGAGATGAGAGAAGAGATGTATGATAGTGCAGCATTGTGGAGAACTTTGTTTGACTTAGGGCTCGTTCACATCAGCATCACCCTTCCGTAGATGGGTTCCGCTAGACCTTTCCGTCGGAGGAACCCATCAACAGAAAGGCAAACCGAAACTATAGCTTCCGTTTGCATTACCAATGATTTAAATGGTTCTGTTGCAAATGGTTTCTGTAAGGTTTCCATTTTTTGGTGGAAACAATAGCGCAATCGAGTACGCTATTGTTTCCGTCAAAGAAACATAAACTTTACGGAACGGAAACAAAAGGAAACCATTTGCAATGGAAGCAGTGGTTTCCATTTGCCATTGCATTGATGGGTTCCTCCAACTAAAAGGTCTAGCGGAACCCATCAACGGAAGGGTGACGCTGATGTGAACGAGCCCTTAGTAGGAGAGTTTTAAATTTCCAGAAGAAATATATATATAAACATGTATATAAAACCTACAAGACCACTACCTCCAAGGTGAGCAGAAAATTAAAGTTGAGTTGTGTCGCACCTAATGCATTTAAATGGGCTGTGACTATGACGTGTGACTGTTGTCTGTAGGCTGACCAGAGATAAAACATAGGTGTCAACTTGACGATAAACAGATATTTTCCCAAAATCTACCCCCCCCCCCATGACGAGCCAATTGGCTAAACATGTTATTTTTATGGTGGCAGGGAGATAAGCATCTACCAGAGGACTCTTGGAATTGCCTGGAAAACAATGGGTTTCAATGGGTTTGCGATCTTCTGCTTCCCACAACTGGAGACGGTCAGGTATAGTTGGGCTGTCCTCAAAGAAATTCGTTTTTTTTTACCGAATTCCTCTGAAATTGGTAGTCAGAGATAAGTCCCGTGTCTATGAACATATTAGCGGTGCAAACACTGTTATAGATCAAGGCCTTTAAGAAGATTATATTATTTTCAGCGATGACAATAGTACGGGAGAAGCTATTGAATTTGTCAGTATAATCCATGTGTAAGCTTAATGGAAGTCACAAATGCCTCATGAACACGGTTGTACAAGCAATCTAGTCCACTGACAGCTGAAATACCAAACATCTACAAAGATGTAATTGCTGCAAATTGAAGTATTTTTATTGAATGTAATGTTTAAAGTAAGGAGTTCTCAATGTCAGGGCAGTATTTATAGCACATTAAATACGAAGAATAGTGCCATACAAAGCTCACATATAGCACCACATGTCGACATAGTAGGGCCACCCATGGTGCTTACTTTTCAATACATTACTGCCTATACAATGTCATCAAAAGGCGCCAGATAGTGCTCCAATAAAACTGCAAAATCAGCAAAATACCACCATACAATGAGCAATAATACCATCATAGAGTATAAATAATTCTGCTATACCATGTATGAATAATACCACCATACAATGAGCAATAATACCATCATACAGTGTATAAATAATTTAGCCATATCATATATTAGTAATATAAATACTACCACATAAAGTCCAAATAATACCATCATACAGTGTATAAATAATCCAGCCATACCATGTATAAATAATATAAATAAAGCTACCATACAATAATCAAATAATACCATCTTACAGTGTATAAGCAATTCATCCATATGGTGTATAAATATAAATAATGCTACCATACAATGGCCAAATACCTCCATACGGTGTATAAATAATACAACCATACCGTGTATAAATAATTTAACCATACAATGCCTGAATAATACCATACACTGCATAAATAATTCAGTCATACCATGGATAAAAAAATAAAAATACTACTACTATACAATGTCCAAATAATACCATCTTATAGTGTATAAGTAATTCAGCCATACCGTGGATAAATAAAAATAATACTACTACCATACAATGCTCAAATAATACCATCTTACAGTGTATAAATAATTCAACCATACCATGTATAAATAATATCACCATACAATGCCCAAATAATGCCATCATACAGTATATAAATAATTTAGCCATATCGTGTATAAATATATTATACTACCATACAATGCCCAAATAATACCATCATACAGTGTATAAGTAATCAGCCATACCATGTATAAATACTACCATACAATGCTCAAATAATACCATCATAAAGTGCATAAATAACTCAGCAATACCGTTCAATGTGCAAATAATACAGCAAAACAACCCTCATAATGCTACAATTCAGTGCCCTTAATACAACATGAAATTCAGTAGATATTCACACTTAGTTCATACATGCACGCATCGATAAATACACTCACTACATACAAGCATATATACATATATGCAAACTCATTAGTGCATGTACTTTTGTACATATTCACACTCACTACAGGCAGGCCCACACAATTAAGGGTATGTTCACACGGCCTATTTTCGGCCGTTTTTTGGGCCGTAAAATCGGAAGCAGAACGCCTCCAAACATCTGCCCATTGGTTTCAATGGGAAAACGGCGTTCTGTTCCGACGGAGCATTTTTCGCTGCGTTTTTTACACGTAAAAAAAACGGCCACGAAAAAGAAGTGCAGGTCACTTCTTGGGACGTTTTTGGAGCTGTTTTTCATTGACTCTATCGAAAAAAGCTCCAAAAGCGGCCGTAAAAAACGCAGCGAAAATCGCGAGTGGCTTAAAAAACGTCTGAAAATCAGGAGCAAACCGCTCCGTATTTTGAGACGTTTTTGTGTTTGTGTGTGAACATACCCTTACAGCACCAATGCACGCACATGTATGCACGCTCACTACACGCAGACCCGCACGCATAATGCACACACACTGCATACATCCATACTGTAGATATTTACGACTTATAGCTTCATTCTGCGATGTGTGACATTTTATTCAGAGGTTTTCATGTTTCACACCATCAGAGCTCAAGGAGCTCCTTCCCACAGGAACGCAGTCACAGCATGATGCAGTTAGTTTTTCAGTACAACAGATTTTTCCACAATGTGGCCTATTTACATAGCAAAGCACATTATAATATGGTTGTATGAATCAAAGACATTATACATGCTTCTCCTTGCTTAAGAAATGGGCTAATCTGAGATTTTCTTGTTAGCATTGGTAACGTCTTACAGCAAGAGCTTTTCTAGTCATAGCGGACGTAGAAAAAAACCAGGAGGCATGGAAAACGTGTATCCTATATATAGATAAAGTGCACAATTGTGAAATGTTTAGCCACACCCAAAGTATAGACAACTAACGGCCTCAGAGAAAAAGGACGGACAGACTAAATATGGCGGGAGGACATGTGTTAACACCTCCTCCACAATACTGTCTGGGCTAATACTTTCTAATATGTCTCCCTGCTGGGAAGATTCTTTTATCAAATTCTAGTCTACAGAAGACTATGTTATTCCAGCTATATTCCATGCTGGGTACGCAGCTTCCCTGTCACTCCCTGGTCTGAAGGAGGGGGTTATACTTCATCTTTCCTGGAGATTGCATTAGTCTATGGACATTTTTCCGTCCATTAACTCCCATTAATTTCAGCTGCCATAAGCACACATACCTTGCTGTCTAAACAGACAATACGGGAAGGAAGTGCATGACTCCAATTCGGCCGCCCCAGGGAACTAAACACCTTATTTCTCTTTTGCCGACTTACATCTAATGAATGAGACTAAAATAAAATACATGAGAGATTCTCTTTAAATAAATTAAGTGACAGGTCAATTAAAAACTATCCACATACCTTCCAACCGTACAGTTCTTCGAGGGATTATCCTGCATAATGGACATCTCCGGGGACGGGGCTTATGCAAATATGCCCAAAAGTAGGTGTTTCTGGGATGTTTGTGGGCATTCATGGGCGGATCGGGGACAGGGCCTAAAACTATCCCGCAAAGGGGGATTTAAATGTTCATATGAGCTCCTGGTAGCTGAATAGCTGGGAGCTCATAGTATATATCTGGAGAATTTGCAAGCATTGATTGGATGAGTGATGGCTGATCTACATAGAGGGCAAAAAAATATTGTGTCTTTTAGAAACAGTGCCTCTCCTGTACATGGCTATTGTTTGGTATTACAGTTCAGCTCCATTGCAGTGAATAAGGCTGAACTGCAATACCACGCACAACCTGCGGACAGGTGTAGCGCTGTTTGCGGAAGAAAGCCGCCATGTTTTTCTCATCTATTTAGCTCCTATAAACTGAATTGTGATGACTTGTGTAATAGTATTATCAGCAACCTTCCTCCCATGCATGTACAGGCTATTAATATTCAGTGGCTGCTTAGGTCAGCTTTAACCTTGAACTGACCTTGACTTTTCCCGGAGCCTCCTCTTCCTCTTTTTTGTCTTCAAACTCGAATGCCACGGTCATCCTCTGCTGTCGCTGCTCTTCCCAGAGCGTGGGGTTAAAACTGTCAGTGTCAGACTGGAAATCTGTATTAGAAGCAGACAGTGACGCTCACATGGGGTTGACAGGAAATTATTAAGGTTGTCAAAAACAGATTCCCATCTCCCAACCTTTGCAAGCCCAATTACGAGTGAGACACTGGATAGAAAAAACAAAAATAGTTCCTACCATATGTTCACATCATTAGCCTCAGTCATTTGTAAACCTCACTGATAAATATAGCCATGAACATATGGACACATGATCACATAACAATATTCCCATGAAAATAAAAAGCAAACCCCCTCCCCCCCCAAAAAAAAACAAAAAATCTCCGGTAAATATCGGTTATTGGTTTGTCCTCTTCTATCAAGGTCTCTTAAACATTTTATTGTACCCGTTCTTGGAAAGTTGGGTGACAACCAATATGGCGCCGTTATTATCGTTTTTACGGGGGTTGTCACCCCATTTTCTAAAAGGGGTTTTCACAGGATATAAAAATCTAAACTGTGCAATATAATAACCATGTCCTGCTGATTCTACAAACGTGAAGATACGTCAGGTGAGCGCAGTGGCCAATCACTGGCTGCAGCGATGACTTTCCATCCCTAGTAACTTCACCGTGGTCTACCGCCAGCAACAGTGATGATGTTCTGGCCGTAGTGACATCACCGCAGCGGCGAGAGATTGGCTGTAATGGTCGCCTGACATAAGCACCATACTATTGATTTATACCTCAATACAGCAAAGAAACTGACGCTTCAATCGTGTTTTTTATGATGACTAAAGGTCCTTTTACACCGGCCAATTATCGGGCAAACGCTCGTTCATCGACTGATTGCAGTTTTAAATTGCCGAAAAATGATCGCTGCCAGCAGCACATCTCCCTGTGTAAACAGGGGGACATGCTGCCAACATGATAGAAATGTATGGCGACGAGCGATCGGAATAACAAGCACTCGTCCCCATACTAGCTCCTTGGAGCAAACGAGCGCCGATCAACAAGCTGTCTCATTGATCGGCGCTCGTTGTAACGGCCAAAATGGACCTTTAATCTTCGTAGTTGACTTTCATAATTAAAAGGGGTTCTTCAATTTGGATAAGAAGGGATTAAAAGGGTCCCTTGACAAAAAGCTAATCACAAAGTGTCCTCCTGCTGGGACCCCCAGCGATCAGCTGTTATCTGTGAGGAAACCTGACAGTAAGTGTTCAATTTCCCTGCAGCGCCACCTCAGGGGAAATTAAGCATTACACAATGCCCATTCACACAAATGTGTTATCTGTGTAATACAGGACAGTACAGGTCCTCCAGAGACGCTCTATATAACCGCTCTCCACTCTGACCAGGACATGAGGACCCTGAACAGAGGACCCCCTCTATTAACTTTGAACACCCTAATAGGGTGTATGAAAATAGGATTTCTGAACTGGACAGCCCCTTTAACTGGTTCCCGATCGCTGGTTGCGTATTTACGGCCAGTGGTCAGGGTCCTTAAAACTATTTATGGCACGGGTTTTAACTTGCTGCCCGAACAATCAGGCAGCTGAATGTCGGGACCCTGAGGAGTGGATAGAAGCAGCTTTCGCTGCTTCTGTCTTCTCCGATCTCTTTTACACAGCGCTCAATGAGCGCTGTGTAGAGGAATAGTGGCCGCGCCGCTGTCGCTATTGGTCCCGGCGATCATGTGACTGGTCACATGATCGCCGGGTGCCGTTAGTGGCAGACTGCTGCTGGGTCTTACTAGACCCAGGACAGCTCTATTAGTGACAATCGTCACTATGAGAGGGCTGATTTCCCCTGTAACTGGGGCTGCTGTGCAGCTCCAGTTACAATGGAAAAGCATGGTGTAAAAGAAAGAAAAAATATATAAAGTTCCCCAAAGGTCTTTTCTGACCTTTGAGGGACAGACCATAGTAATAAAATAAAAATACCCTAAAGTGAATTTTTTTTTTGTAATAAATACACAAAATACCCACCCCAAAAAACGTTCCCCCCCCCCCGCCAATTATTGTTGTAACGCTAGCCCTGACCCAATTACCCTAATAGAGACATGTAATATATTAAAATTTTCGGAAGAGAATGACGATCACAAATAAAAGGTCTATTTTAGGGTAAAACTATGTTATTACCAAAAACAATAGCTGAAAAGTCAAAAAAAGCTTATTTTTTTTACTATTATTTTCAAACTTTAAGTCTAAACATTCTAAGATAGCAAAAAGGATGTGTACAAAAATGATATAAAAAGAAACCTGTATTGCCTACGGAAAAAACATCGCAACAATAACATCGCTAGCCCAAAAAATAAAAAGTTATAGCCATTTAACTAACACGTGCTAAAAATGGCTAAACGGTGTCTGGTCCTGAAGGCTCAAAATAGTCCTGAACTGGTTAAAGTTAGATGATGCATTATTCCGTACAGTAATACCACATATTACACAGTGTTGTTGAAGCTTTTATATACTTGGAATACTCAACTAATAGGAAATTCCGCTACAGATCATCTTTCTTATCATTTTTTAGGGAGTACTACAAGCACCAAACTTACTAAGAAGTTACTAAGCCCCTCCACCAGAGACCAACACGGTCACCTTCTATATCACAGAAGTCCTAGTAGTACATATTGGTACACCAGTACTTACAAGAGCAGATTTCTGTTCTAGAATATATACACAGTGTGGTAGAGGGCAAATGAGACCACCATAGAACTGGGAATACTTGGACCCACCAGATGAGATGATCCTGAGGACAACCCGTATCTACATAGAACATGTTCACGTTCATTTTTTATTTCATTGTAATCTTTGTTGTTATCATTGCACACAGGACAGATCATCAATAAGATCTAATAGGTTATTTGTGATCATCCCATAAGAAATAGACCCTGATCGCAAGTGATTGTCTTCAAAGTCTCCTCCAAATTGGGTTGTCTTCTGCTGGACCTTTGTGGCTCTGTTGTATTAGCGCTCCCAGATGGATCCTCTGGTGGATCAGTCTGACCCTGGATGAGACATTGTCTTCCTGATGGAGGTTTTCATTACAGGGACAGAAGACCTATGTGGTGAAATTCATGATCTAGGACTTCTACCAAATTCTAAAACTATGAAGCGCCACAACAAGTTTGAAGCTGCTCATAGATTTCCATTAATCTCGGACACAATACTCCAAACCAATGGTCATCGAAATCAATAAATCTTGGCTTACAGTAGTTTCAAGGAGTCTCTGAGTGGCACCAAAGGGGTTTGAATGGTCTATAGAGCCTAAGGGCATGCCCAGACGTGGCGGAGTTCTTCCGCCACTGTCCGCATCAATGCCGCACAGAACCTGCGTTGCAATTCTGTTGCGGCTTTGCCTAAAATGGGCATTAAATTGATGCGGACTAGCCGTTGCGTATTGAGGGGAAGAGGGCTTCCCTTCTCTCTATGGGTATGTTCACACGAGGGCGTCCGTAACGGCTGAAATTACGGGGATGTTTCAGCCTGAAAACATCCCCGTAATTTCAGCCGTAACGGCATGTGCAGGCGCTTGAACGCCGCGTCCATTACGGACGTAATTGGCGCTGATATTCATTGGAGTCAATGAATAACGGCTCCAATTACGGCCAAAGAAGTGACAGGTCACTTCTTTGACGCGGGCGTCTATTTACGCGCCGTCATTTGACAGTGGCGCGTAAATTACGCCTCGTGTGAACAGACAAACGTCTGCCCATTGCTTTCAATGGGCAGATATTTGTCAACGCTATTGAGGCGCTATTTTCAGACGTAATTCGGGGCAAAAACGCCCGAATTACGTCCGTAAATAGGCCGTGTGAACATACCCTATCAGTGCAGGATAGAGAGAAGGGACAGCCCTTTCCCTAGTAAAAGTAAAAGAATTTCATACTTACCCGGCTGTTGTCTTGGTGACGCGTCCCTCTTTCGGCATCCAGCCCGACCTCCCTGGATGACGCGGCAGTCCATGCGACCGCTGCAGCCAGTGATTGGCCTGTGATTGGCTGCAGCCTGTGATTGGCCTGTGATTGGCTGCAGCCGTCACTTGGACTGAAACGTCATCCCGGGAGGCCGGACTGGAGGAAGAAGCAGGGAGTTTTCGGTAAGTAGGAACTTCTATTTTTTTTTACAGGTTGATGTATATTGTGATCGGTAGTCACTGTCCAGGGTTCAGAAACAGTTACTGACGATCGCTTAAATCTTTCAGCACCCTGGACAGTGACTATTTACTGACGTCGCCTAGCAACTCTCCCGTAATTATGGGTGCACACACGTAGTCATCCGTAATTACGGGAGCCCCATTGACTTCCTCAGTCTGGCTGTAGACCTAGAAATACACAGGTCCAGCCAGAATGAAGAAATGTCATGTTAGTAAAACCAATACGCATCCGCAGCACAAATAACATGTGCATGACAGCTGCGGACTTCATTGCGGAATTTTGACTCTCCATTGAAGTCAATGGAGAAATTCTGCAATGAGTCCGCAACAAGTCCGCTACACGTCCGCAACAGTCAGTGTATGCTGCGGACACCAAATTCCGCTACGCAGCCTATGCTCCGCAGCGGAATTGTCCGCAACATGTAAACGAACCCAACCACAAAGCTGTGGAAGGCAATGGAGAAACGTGTACGCTGCGGATTTTTGCTACGGACTGTCCGCAGCGGAATTCCAGAACAATTCCGCCACGTGTGGTCATGCCCTAATGGACTGACACGTCCCTTATGGCTGGTGAGGCATCTCCCCGTTTCCTTATTCCTCCAGTTGCTGGTGCACGTGCCGCCAGTAGAAGAGAAGGTCTAGCTTTTTTTCTACTCTGGTAAATCTCTTTCCTCAATATCAAGAGCATTTTGGCATCATAACGGCTTGATAGCTCCTCAGATATAGTCATGTTGTAGACTGGTTGTGGCATCAGACGGATATATCACACCATTTATATATCCAGTGTTATTTAAAAAAGCTAAATTAGTACATTAAAAAGTTTTGCAACTTTCTAATATACTTAACGTTTCAATTCCTTACTATTTTTCAAAAGATCTGCTTGTTGTCAGTGAATGAAAGCATTCTCATTTAGATCCAGAGTCTGACAATGCATGCAGAGCTAATACTTCACAGCTGAGCGTTTGTTACAACTGTATCCAGACTAGACAACCCTCTGTGTGTTAAATGCAGAAACAGCACAAGTCCCTCTCCTCTCATGACTGTTTGCTACAATGTGAATAAAGGCTATGAGCCTGGAGTACAGACTGTGTAATTCACTGAGGATTGGGTAGACTGCAAAACAGTGTAGCAAACTCTCAGCTGTGAGAAATATTAGGTCAGTACAGGGTTTATATGCTATGGATGTCGACAATGTTTCCATCCACTGACTGGAAGCAGAGATCTTGAAAATGTTGAGCGTGTAAAACACAAAAGTATATTAGAAAGTTGCAGAACTTTTCATTATTCAATGGTTACTCGCAATTTACATAAAACCAGCAAATGCGTCTGTGACCTCCATGTGAGCTGAGCTCCAGAGTAGAAGACCATTCATGGAGGAACGCAGCAGCTGTAGAGAATAATCACCTTCATCCCCACGTGGCTGCTGCGGGAACATGTAATTGGTTAATACCCTCTGCTTGGTGTCAGGATGAGCTTCCGTCTGTAGAGGAATGAGAGCTTTGGACTGAAAGAAAAAAAAAATATATATATATACATTTTTGTATAATGAAAAATTATAAAATCTTCCAATATACTACCTTGGTCTTGGTTTTCAAGATCTCTGCTTGCTTTTATTTAGTAGGTACATTCATTGTTTACTTCCAGTGCATACAATTCTGTCCACCATCATGTGATGGACACAGGTGACGGGATCGTTACAGGATCGTTACAGGGTCATGTGATGGACACATAGGAGCTGCTATCGTTACAGGGTCATGTGATGGGCACACACATGCTAGGACCATTACAGGGTCATGTGATGGACACACAGGTGCTGGGATTGTTACAGGGTCATATAATGGACACACGTACACGGATCATTACAGGGTCATGTGATGGACACACAGGTGATGGGATCGTTACAGGGTCATGTGATGGACACACAGGTGATGGGATCGTTACAGGGTCATGTGATGGACACACACATGCTGGGATCATTACAGGGTCATGTGATGGACACACACATGCCGGGATCATTACAGGGTCATGTGATGGACACACAGGTGCTGGGATCGTTACAGGGTCATGTGATGGACATACAGGTGCTGGGATCGTTACAGGGTCATGTGATGGACACACAGGAGCTGCGATCGTTACAGGGTCATGTGATGGACACACAGGTGCTGGGATTGTTACAGGGTCACATAATGGACACATGTACACGGATCGTTACAGGCTCATGTGATGGACACACAGGTGATGGGATCATTAGAGGGTCATGTGAAGGACACACAGGTGCTGGGATCATTACAGGGTCATGTGATGGACACACAGGTGCTGGGATCGTAAGAAGAGACAGCTCTGATACACATACTGTAACGATCCCAGCACTTGTCTGCCAATTACATGACCATGCACAAAATTTTATCCACTGGAAGTAAACAATGAATGTTCCTACAGAATAACAGCAAGCAGGGATCTTGAAAACCATGAGTAATTAATACAGAAAGAATATTAGTAACTTGTATAACTTTTAATTATACAAAAAAATAACATTTACTGAAATCAGACAATCCTTTAAGTCATGTGACCATGGTGGACTATCTCGGTATCTTTCTTATTAGCAAGTATATTATAAACAATTTTATTTGCTTATTTCCAGCACAGTAAAGGGGTCTTCAAAAATGCAACCGAGTCCCGATATACCCTTTACAAACACTTACAATCTACACAATACAGATTGGATAACTTTCTAGCTCTGTGTGATATTTTGTAACTTTCAAGACTAAACCATGTAATGTCTCCTGTAGTCAGGCACATGCATCGTGGTGATGGGGCCCTATAACTAAGATTAAAATGGGCCCCCCTTCAAGTGCTGGTACAAGACACGGGGACTTGGTGCTCGTCCCTCCCCTTACTCTTTCTATCAACCTTGGGCTAATTCCCCACACCCTTATTTTCTAAAGTATGGGATCCCCACCACCCATTAAATTAAGGGGTGGAGCCAACGTTGACATGGTCCTTTTTCTCCAGGGTCCCCATAACGAACGTACTGCCCGCCTCTATGGCACATACATCTGTGCCTGTTCCTCTAGACTTACAGTCAATATTACTATGATCAGTGGTGCAGCTCCATAGGCATCAATGTTTATATCTATAAATATACATCCTCAGCCTCATATTGTATATAGGGAGCTGGAGTTAGAAGAACGGAGAGATGAAGCTTTTACCTGATTGTCTGAAAGCCACAGAGCAGCAAGTTCCTTAAGTTTTGTAAAGCTGAAGGGCAAATTCTTTAACCTGAAAACGAACAAGAAAAAGTCAAATCATTGAGGGGTAAGATGACGTATGTTTATGGTGGGGGTTGGACGGTACCGCGCTGAAGAATGACGGGGTCACTGCTGCAGATACTAATTTTGGAGAGAAGCCACTTTAAAAGTTATATAGGGAACAGTTGATACGTTTTTGGACTCCTGAAAGGGGCCGGCACATTGTCCACCAGCAATTAAAGGATTGTCTCAGAAGAAGCCCACTAGGATCATTGTCTCACTGGCGGGGTCCAACCTCCCGATCTCGTCCTCTATAGGCCGTATGGTCAGCGCATTATAGTCAATGGGTGACCATTTGGCCACTGACCGGTTGGATACCCGCCGATCGGACATCGATGGCATATCCTAGCAATGTCATCAATGTCTCTGCTGAGAAAATATGATGGCTGCTCTAAATATTCTTGATAGGATACAGGATGCATTAGGCGGTGCCATTGTTCTTATGATGGCGCTTGAAGGCTAACAAGGAATTTAAGAATTTTATGTTTTTTTATGTTATGGGCAAGGATAGTAACTCCAAGATGGCGCCCAAACTTTCTGCATAGTTCTTGAATTGGCTACAGGGCTACTCCATAATTAAAACAGAGGCACTGTGTAATAGAATTGAATAGAAGTGAGCACAGATGAAAGTCCAGTCCGATTAGGCCATACTTACTGATACAAGGGCAAGCTCAATCGCCAGCTCCCAGCAGGATGCAGACAAGCACAATGCTACATGGAGGAAGGTTACACTGATGAACATCCACTGTGTGCAATGATAATACTAAGTACCCATCCCCCTCGTGAATAGTAGGTGTGAGAGTGGATGATCATCAGTATTTTGCACCTGTGTAACCTTCCTCCATGTAGCATTGTGCTTGTCTGCATCCTGCTGGGATCTGCCGATTGAGCTTGCCCTTGGTATCAGTAAGTATGGCTTTTTTCTGTGATTTTTTTCAAAGTAAATATATGTCCCCTTATTATGTGGTTCCCTGTCCAATTAGGATACATGAACATCTTAGAGGGGTACTGCAATTTGGAACCCCCTACAATTATCCAAGGATGCACTGACAGTTCTGTAAATCAGGCCCTATCTAAGGACCCAGTGGGGGGCACAGAGGTGGTAAGAGGTCCATGACTCTTATTGGTCCAGATGATTCTTAGTCTTACCGCAATCAGTATACGCAAATGGAGCAGAAAATAGTGACCTAATTTAAGGGGTGCAACTTCTCAAGAAGTGCAGGGTATTTACACTCAGATATGTTGTATGATTTGCACTGGACTGATGATTTGTACGTCCCTTCTAAATTATTTTAGACTTGTTTGTACGGCATAAAGTAAATGTAAGGCGTCCGTGCAGTAATCTAATTATATTCTGAGTTTCAAGTGATCCCTATACAATGTTTGTTTGAAGGTGTTTTAGGTTAATGCAGTTTTACAGCAGCCCCTATTCACACGGCGCTATATACAACACGGTGGTCTGATAAGTAATAATTGAAGCCCATGTGTGATGTGTACTACAACTGATTGCTTCCTCCAATAGAAGCCGCTCTCGTTGATGATCCTTCACTTTCCAAGTCTTCAAGGTGGAAGCAATAAAAACAACATGGCTGTGTGTGGCCTCTTTAATTTATTTTCTTTTAATTTATATTTATAGAACTATATCGCTTGTAAAATGTAGAAATGCTTTTATGCCTGAGTTACATTAAAGAAAATTGTGAAAAAAAAATGACACCTCATTGATTGGTAGAGAAAGCAAACATGGCGAGGGGGTAGGAGATGTCGGGAAATAAGATAGGGGGGGGGGGGGGCGGGGCACCAATCTAAATCTTTGCCCCGGGTGCAGGAGAACCTAGCTACGCCTCTGCCCTTTACTATTTTACAAAAACAATACTGAAAGCGAGGGCCATGGAAAGATGGTTAAAAAATGAGTGACCTGTACAGAACCCAGAGTCGGGGTCAGCAGTAATCAAACTTAGGTAGACACCAAGGCCCACGGGGCTTGTGGAGTTGATGGCGATGTTGAATGTCAAGCCAAGGGTAGGTTAATTGTTGGCCCATCGTAACTCTGTTGCCCTTGGGCCCACATGCACCTGGAGCTGGCCCTACCTGAAACGTCAACCGCTAGACAAGCTTTATTGCCCAACCTCACTAATGCTCTTGTGGTTGACTAGACAGGATCATGGCTTGTCAATGGGCAGTCCAACAATGTCTGCCAGGTAGTGTATGCGGGCTTTAGATGTAATGCTCCTTTTTGGATTGAATGTTAGGGACAGGGATTCAGGGGTTAATTGCGGGATTCCAGAAATGAGTTGGAGGATGGGATCTCATGATGAACGCCTCTCAGATGAACTTGGACCTTCATGATCACGGTTTAATTTCCCTTGTGTGCGATTTCATGACCACATTATTATTGTACCTGTTATCACTCAAGTTCAACACTCTCAGTTTTTGCATCTGGCCAATTTCTTCAGGGAGAAACTCCAACTTGTTTGACCGAAGAGACATCACTGTGACATTTTTGCAATTTCCAATCTAACAGGAAAACATAATGACATACTTTCAATTCTTCTCCATTTTTAAGATCTCTGCTTGCTGTCAATGAATGGGATCGTTTTGCTACAATGTATCAGCCCAGGTCAAATGGATCAGTCAGGAGTCTAGGCTGTTTATCTTACGGAGCATTGTCTAGAGTCTAGACTGCATGCAATTGTAGCAAACCCTCAGCTGTGACAGCATTCTTGTTTTCATCCAGAGAAGGAAAACCCATGCACATCCAATACTTCTTACAGCTGAGAGTTTGCTACAATTGGATCCAGTCTGGGCAATCTTCTGCCCAGCGACAACTGCGGGGGCAGTTTTAAATAAGATGCGCATTGAATTTAATTGGCACTTTAATTGATTTGTATAAAGGCGGACTCTCACGGGCCGGTAGGTACTGGTAGTTGGCACTGTGGATAAAAACCTCATACTAAACCTGTTATCTTGAGTTGTATTTTGTAGGTATTGTCAAATGTTTTAAGGAATATGGACACAGTTTGCTGATTAAAGAGGGTGTCCAGTGGAGAAAACCCATTTCCATACACCCGATTAGTGAATTCTTAGTTAATAAAGGGGGGTCCGCAGTTCAGTATGCTCATCTTTTGGTCAGAGTGGAGAGAGGTTACATAGAGCGCCTCTCGTTCTGGAGGATCTGTCCTGTATTACACGGACACATTGATACGAATGGACACTGTGTGATGCTTCTTTTCTCCTGTGGTGGCACTGCAGGGAAATTGAACACTTACTGCCATGTTTCCCCACAGACTACAGCTGATCGCTGGGGTTTCCTGGACAGGGCGACACTTTATGATCAGTTTATTGTCAAGGGAACATTTTAAAATGTAAAGATTGTCCATAGCAGAGAACCCCTTTAAAATACCAGCTTTAAACAATTCTGACAATTTCTTTAACAATTCTGACAATTTTTGCTAATTTTATTTGAAATAACTCTGCGATTTATATGATTTTTGCTTCATTTTCACCAGATTTTATTTATTTTTTTAAATCTGTGTACAGTGCTGCGGAATATGTTGGCGCTATATAACTGAATACAATTAATAATTAGAATTGAACACCGCTGACCACACATCACAGATTCAACTTCTCCATTTCTTTTTTGCACATTGTCCACCGAATATCAACAATATTATTATCTACTCACCTCCCGAGGAAGTTCTGTCAGGAAGTTCTCATCCACGGCCATTGTGCGCAGACTGTGCAGGTATCCAATGGTGGCCGGCAAACTCTCCAGTTCATTACAACTGCAATCAAACTCTTCTAACAAAGATAAACTGAAAGTTTAGAAGAAGATTTATTCAGCAAATCCTAAGGCAATACACCCACTTCAACAGATATCACCAGACGGTACAATCAGATTAACGAGGAACAGAGGACACTTCATTAATTCAAATTAGAGACACTTATCTTTTGTACAATTAGTATAAGTCTTGGAATTTCTGCCTCATTGTAGAGTTTTGTGGAAGTGTTGTCTGAGAAGATATATTCTGAAATTTTCAGAAACAGCGCCACTCTTGACCAGAGGCTGGTTCTGGTATTGCAGCTCAGCCCCTTTCACTTGAAAGAGAAATGAAGACCCTGTTCTAATACAACTTACGGGCATCTGTCACTATGGTTGCCCCCTTTAAATTGGGGAATCTACAAAATACACTAATAGGGGTGAACCAGTCTGCATTGACTAAAAGGGGGTTGTCTGGTTTTGAAAAACAATTTTCAAATACCCTATTACGGCAATAAGAGATAAAAGAGAGGAGTTCCTCATTCATAGCTGCCATTATTTAGCAGGAGGAGAGATACACTCTTTTGGGAAGACCCAGCACATAAATGTTTTCCATAGACAGTCCATTAATTTCAAAGGGAACTGTGTAATGCTTAAATTCCCCTGTGGGGGTGCTGCAGGGAAGGTAAACACCTGCTGTAAGGTTCCGCCACATTACAGTTTCTTGCAGGGAGTCCCAGCAGCAACAAACCCTACAATCAGCTTATTTTTGGGGGCACCATACTAACAAAAAGGGATTGTCCAAAGCAGAGAACCCTATAAGTGCTGATATGAAGGTGCTTTCTTGTCTCATAGACTTATTGGAAGCAAGAAGTGTTTTATTTGAGTCTGGGGGATCTTATATAAACCTTCTTGGTCTGCCATAAGTCAGCTACTAAGAGGTAGTTAATTGCACGTAGTGTGCTAGATCCACCCCCCCCCCACCCCAAACTTGTTTTAGTGACACTTGCCCTTTAAAAATCTGCATTTTCTGTAAAAGTAATTTCTGTCTTTTATATAATTTGCGTAATTTTAACCTCTAACCTGTGGCTTTCCGGATGTTCCAAAACTACAACTCCCAGAATGCAAAAATGTTCTAGTGACACTTGCCCTTTAAAAATTAGCATATTCGTACATTTGTATTTTGAGAAAAAGTTAATAAAGAAAACCTTTTAAAAAAAAAAAATTAGCATTTTCTGTAAAATTTACTTCTGTCATCATATATTTTGCAACTTCTTAAAAGAGTGGCCTCCAACCTGTGGCTCTCCAGTTGTTGCAAAACTGCAATTCTCAAAATCCAGCTGTCAGGGCATGCTGGGAGTTGTAGTTTCACAACGGCTAAAGAGCCACAAGTTGGAGACCAGTGTCTTAAAGCCTGCGGAAGATATGTGTATAACTTTTTTCTTTTAGAACCAATGTCTTGATATTGTTAAATGATTCCCTCTGACTCAATCTCAATGCTTTGCTTTTCATAAAAGAAGGCTCTAAGAAGATCCCTTAAAGTGGTACGCCAGCTTATATGGCTTCGAACAGATAGCAAATATCATCAGTCAGTAAAGCTACTGACTAACCTGCTGAGCGACTATTATGTCACTGTGCACCACTACTCGTCAGTACAAATATGTCCACCAGTTTATTAGATCTTATTCTATTCTATGTAATAACTTCAAGGTATATTTTACTTTTTGAAATTTACATACATTTTTCGCGCATCACGCACCCATTGAAGTCAGAAACAGAAAAAGAGTGTCATAATGATGGCGGCTGCGCGAAAATCACACAGCCACGCATCATACGCTGCTGACACACGGAGCTGTTAAGTGCCTTTTGCGCGCGAAAACGCCGCAATTTTTGCGCGCGCAAAACGCACACGCTCGTGTGAATTCGGCCTCAGTATCACAGAGCGGGACAACCGATGCGGCTAGCGCCAATTTTTTTTTAAACAACGCCTCTAATCCCACCCAATCGCCGCCCATACACACCCAATTCAGCCCACACAGTATCATGCTCACATTCTGCCTCCCACACAGTATACCAAATAGCTGCCCCCACACAGTATAATGCCCTCTAGCTGCCACTACACAGTATAATGCCCAAATTCCCCCATACAGTATAATGCCCCCTTAGCTGCCCCTAGTGCCAGTGTCGATGTAGATAGTGACACAGTGCCCATATAGATAGTGCCCATGTACATAGCACCACAGTATCCCCTGTAGATAATGCCCCTATATAGTGCCACAGTGTCCATGTAGATAGTGCCGCACCCCCATCAAGATAGCGCCACCCCCCCTGAAGATAGCACTATTGGGACTCCCTCTAGGAGCGGAATCCCCAGCCAGAGCATAGGCCAGGGATTCTGCTCCTATATGGACAGTGACGTCAGTGGCTAATCCTTGAGCGGAATCCCCGTTGCCGACTCTGGCTGGGGATTCTGCTCCGGGAGGAGCCACTGATGTCACTGTCCATATATGGAGAATCGAAAAGTAAAAAGAGAGAGGCGGCACTCCAAGCAGATGTTGTCAGAAAAAAGGTAGATTTATTCACAACAGTGCAAAAACCTGTGCAACGTTTCAGCTGCTCAATGCAGCCTTTGTCAAGCTTGATAACAAAACACGTGCTTAGGTCTAATAAAGGGGACCTTAAGATTACTTCATCTATATGATGCCCCAACAAACATAAAATGTGGGTGCAATTGTGCCTCCTAATTTGCCTCCCCAAAAAAGGCCATCAGGGGGACAATTGTTTTCTCATAAGATTATATTAGTGATCGGATGTATGTGATAGGCTGGTGTCAGGAAGTGGGTGAAGATAGAACACCCTGTAGAAAATCAGATCATGAAAGTTATGACAGCAGCAGGAGAGGAGTGTATTGATCTTGCAGGAAACAGTGACCTTTACTCTTATGTGATTATTATAGTGGGGGTCACGTCTAAATGTTATTTACAATGTCAGGAAGTGGACAGAAAAAAATCCTCAAACAGCCAATCAGATCAAGGGAATAAAAACAACTTTAGGACGAGAGTGTGTTTATCTTTATAGGAGGCAGTGACCTGTCTTCTCATGTGATTACATTAGTGGTGCAGGGCTGTTTGTGACAGGTCTGTGTTGTAAAGTGGGTGGGGACAGAATACCCTGCAGCCAATCACTAGATGTAAAAGATGACAGCAGCAGGAGAGGAGTGTGTTGATCTTGGGGGAGGCAGTGACCAGAAAATTTTAGAGGAGCAGTAACATTACAGGTTGTGGGGATAGAACGCCTTGTAGTCAATCAGATCATGGAAATAATGATAGGAGAAAAGTGTGCTGATTTTGAGGGAGGCAGTGACCTGACCACTCATGTATGTATATTAGTGAGTATTAGGCTGCATGGGACAGGGGTAGTGTCATGATAGGAAAAAGTGATGACAGACTAAAAGTGGAAATAGAAGGGTCCATAATATAACATTTATGATATATTAAGTCACAAAAAAATATTGTGTTGTCAAATAAAGAAAACCAAACATATATATTAAATTGTAACCAAGAAGTTGTCAGCCTATAAACACGAAACACAAGAGAATAATAATAGAGAAAGATCCGTACAGTATATATATATATATATATATATGTGTGTGTGCGGATATTTTATTTTTGCGGTATCACCTCAGTAAGGCTCAGTGCCCAAATGCAAAAAATTCTGCTGTGACTTTATATCAAATAATAGATCACCATGTGAATTTCTATAATGAAAGGTATCAGGAGGAATGTTGTGGTGATGCACAGATTACTTGCGGCTGAAAATCAGCATTTATTACTTCATAGTCACAAGCCACTCCAAGTGCCCGGGAGAAGCGGAGATCTCCCTCTATACCGGCCCTTCTATGCTCAGCCTTTATCTATTGAATGCACTCAAAGCAAATTAGAGCTGTGACATTGTTGCCAAAAAAAACCCCAGAAAATGTCTTATTTATCTAGTTAATCGTGGCTACCTGATCTATCTCATATCTATCTATCTATCTATCTATCTATCTATCTATCTATCTATCTATCTATCTATCTATCTATCTATCTATCTATCTATCTATCTATCTATCTATCTATCCATCTATCTATCTATCTATCTATCTATCTATCTATCTATCTATCTATCTATCTATCTATCTCATATCTATCTATCTCATATCTATCTATCTCATATCTATCTATCTCATATCTATCTATCTCATATCTATCTATCTATCTATCTATCTATCTATCTCATATCTATCTATCTCATATCTATCTATCTCATATCTATCTATCTCATATCTATCTATCTATCTATCTATCTATCTATCTATCTATCTATCTATCTATCTATCTATCTATCTATCTATCTATCTATCTATCTATCTATCTATCTATCTATCTCATATCTATCTATCTATCTATCTCATATCTATCTATCTCATATCTATCTATCTCATATCTATCTATCTATCTATCTATCTATCTATCTATCTATCTATCTATCTATCTATCTATCTATCTATCTATCTATCTATCTATCTATCTATCTATCTATCTATCTATCTATCTATCTCATATCTATCTATCTCATATCTATCTATCTATCTATCTATCTATCTATCTATCTATCTATCTATCTATCTATCTATCTATCTATCTATCTATCTATCTATCTATCTCATATCTATCTATCTCATATCTATCTATCTCATATCTATCTATCTCATATCTATCTATCTCATATCTATCTATCTATCTATCTATCTATCTATCTATCTATCTATCTATCTATCTATCTATCTATCTATCTATCTATCTATCTATCTATCTATCTCATATCTATCTATCTCATATCTATCTATCTATCTATCTATCTCACATCTATCTATCTCATATCTATCTATCTATCTATCTATCTATCTATCTATCTATCTATCTATCTATCTATCTATCTATCTATCTATCTATCTATCTATCTATCTATCTATCTATCTATCTCTTAAAGCAATCATTTTAAAGATTGGTTCTACAATTAGAAAAGAAACAAGAGCGGCTGAGAGGGTTTTTTTTTATACTCACTTTCCAAGTGTATTTGGTAATGCTACAAGTTGATTGTCATCTATTTTCAGAGTTGTAAGTTTTTTCAGCAGACCTGTTAAAATAAAGAAATACATTTCATGGGAAGGTAGCAATAATTGACAGAAAAGTGGCACGCTGAATTCTTCAGTATAAAAATATGTCCCCAGCGCCAATGCACCGGTGAGAGGTGAGAAAACCTGACAAGAGGACTAGACAGCAAAGTACGTGATGGGAGAGATGAGCAATCGTGTAAATAATCTACTCTAATCATCTGAACCCTGTCCTGAATGACATAATATCACATAATACTCTAGTCACTTCCAGAGCTGCATTCAGAATTCTGCTTGTTTCTCTTAGCTCTCAGGCAGCATGACCTAATTTTACTGCTAAAATCTTCATAAGAAGAAGAGTAACTTCATAAACCCTTTCCTTTACTTATCTTGTACTGATTTTGAGCCATGTGTAATTTTCTTCTCCATTCACTGCCAAAGTAATATGAAATGTTAAATACTTTTGTGTCAAAAAAGACAAAAGTATAATAGGTATGATACCTTTATTGGCTAACCATAAAAGTTCTATATGCAAGCTTTCAGAGCACAGAGGCCCCTTCTTCAGGCAGTTTACAAATGAATGACTTAGAAAAAAGCACAACATTTAGATGTTACACAAAGACAATTAGTACATGAGGTGATACATCATTAAGATAAGCCGGGGCAATAAAACTGAGGTTATAGGGGTGATGACTTAGGAGTTAAGGCATCTGGAGTCAGTCTGATGGGGGACGTGACGTGTGTCCATGTAGTGGCTCATAAATCCTGGTGTTAGATTGAGGCCTTGTGTCAATGACTGGAATTTTATCATCATCTTGAATTCCCAAAGTAAAAAATTCTGATGGAACTTAACTGAACATTTTCTACACCCCTCATGTGCCCTAACAGCTGAGATCTAAGGTTGCCCATACACATTAAAGGGAACCTGTCACCAGCATTTCACCTATTGGACTCTACTCACCCCTCACTGGCCTCTGCTGTCAAAAGTTCATTGCCGTCATCCCCTGTCCTAAACTTCTCCTCCGACCATAAATAACGGTCTGCAAACATTTTGCGCCTTGTATACTAATAATCCGGCAGTCTCGTTCGTTCCACTTCCACCCACCACCGACAACTGGCCCGTACTGAATGCCAAAATCTTGTCTGAGATAGCGCGCATGCGCCTTTCATTTATGGTCTGATACCCTTCCCCGCTTTACCCGGGACTCAAATCTAGTTACTGCGCATGCGTTGCTATGGGGTCCCGTTGTGCGTACGCACCAGAACAGGTTATTGTTGTGCAAACACGGGATTTCGTGTGTGCTGGGGGGAGACGAGGAGCTGTCAATCAAAAGTAAGGAGGCGGGGTTAATTCGGAAAAGCTTGAGGAATGAAGATATGACTATGTTATACTCATTAGCATACGGCGCAGGGACACTAAAAAACTAAATACTAAAGGTACAGAGCCGACTTAGAAGACAATTATAGGTTACATAAAAATAATTTTTCACTCACTTCCACCAGGTATTGCTGGTGACAGGTTCCCTTTAAATGAAAGATGACGAAACTCGCCGATTTCAGTGGGACCGGCTGAGTACATAATGTGTGTAGGGGGTGTCCTGCTCTCCGAAGCGTCAGATTTTTTTCCTCCCGCAGGAGATAAGCCACTGGCCTAGGAGTCTGGTAGCGGTTTATTCCGCTTACCCCATGGAAATAAACATGTATGCTCGGCCAATCGGAACATGCATGTTTATCATGGAGTCGTCAGGAGTATCTGTCGGCCGAACGAGTTTTTTTGGCTGACCGCTATATAAAGTTTATGGGCTGAGCTCCCACAATGCATTGCTCTCTGGGAACAGAAAAATCTGCCAAATATTTTGTCCTTACCCATCGAGTCAGGCAAGTGCTGCAATAAATTGGAGGAAAGGAGAAGATCTTCCAAGGACTCGCACCCGGATGCCTCCATTTCTATGCTCTCGATCCGGTTCTTGGCCATGTCCAGGTAGATTAGCTGTTTCAGTTTTCCTATAGACTTATTACACATATAGAATTTCTTTAGCCGGCCATAGGTCTTATTGTTATACATTCACATCGGTAGGACGGGGTCATGCGGTGAAATGGGATAACTGGTACATTCGGGAGAGATGGATTCAATTTGGTGCAAGGAAAAAGTCGAACAAATGTCCATAGTGAATACTCAGATCATAGGGCCTCTGAAAGGAAATCTGATTGGTCGGATTTGATACATCCCCCCATCAGTTAGTCATCCATATAGGACAATATTAGGAATACCGGAGTAGTTTGCAGTTGGTATTTGGGCAGATTGGCGCAGCGTCCTAGTTAAAATATGGGACAGTAGTAGATCCATATTTTTACATTGTCTTCTATGGATGAATAAAAGAATAACATAACTCCCAACATTTCAATCCCAAATCACAGGACATTTAAGACCCACCCCCATTCCAATGGAAACGCCCCAAACAGCATAACACGCCCATTTTCATGCAATCATATACAAGTCGATTACCCAGTCCTGAACATGTTGGGGGGTTTGCAGCTATGGCATTGCAAAGCAGGAAATATAGCACGCACTATTATACTGCATGTGTGAACAAGGCCCAACAATGCTGCATAGAAAAGCATCCACTAGATGGAGATGTAAATTGGGTCATTGGAAAGAATAGACATGACAGAAGTGTGAAGGGTCAAAACACAAAAACAGCGTGGAGATATAACTAGGGGTGGGAGACAGGGATTCTGCGGGTTCAATATGGCCGGAGTTCTTTGGTGCTTTCTATATTTTTGTTCAGGATAGTTCAGGTGTGGGACACAATAAATGACTAGAGGAAATATATGTATATATCCGTCTCTGAAAAATGAAACACTGTAATATATGGATAAATAATAGAATTATATGGAATAGATATGAGATAGATAGATAGATAGATAGATAGATAGATAGATAGATAGATAGATAGATAGATAGATAGATAGATAGATAGATAGATAGATAGATAGATATGAGATAGATAGATATGAGATAGATAGATAGATAGATAGATAGATAGATAGATAGATAGATAGATAGATAGATAGATAGATAGATAGATAGATAGATATGAGATAGATAGATATGAGATAGATGGATAGATAGATAGATAGATAGATAGATAGATAGATAGATAGATAGATAGATAGATAGATAGATAGATAGATAGATAGATAGATATGAGATAGATAGATAGATATGAGATAGATGGATAGATAGATAGATAGATAGATAGATAGATAGATAGATAGATAGATAGATAGATAGATAGATAGATAGATAGATAGATAGATATGAGATAGATAGATAGATAGATAGATAGATAGATAGATAGATAGATAGATGGATAGATAGATAGATAGATAGATAGATAGATAGATAGATAGATAGATAGATAGATAGATAGATAGATAGATAGATATGAGATAGATAGATAGATAGATAGATAGATAGATAGATAGATAGCATACATAAGATGGTTAGACAGATGATATTGGATAAATACCTTGATATAATTTGAGTAATTATAAAATGAACCTGTACATATTATTATATATTATAACATTCATGGTCTCATATGTCCTACATCTAGATAGACGGATAGATTTGTACAGTATAATATGTAAAGCTATGGACACTGTGGAGCTGATATAATGGAGCAGACGACCTCGAATAAGACTGAACCTGTGCATTTCCCTTTCACAACACGGAAATTAGGTCAAAAAGTGAATCTGCGACCCATTAATGACCCAGCAGAAGATTCCACTGTCAGCCGCATATTGTGCTCTGCTGGTCCTGCGCTGGTCAAGCGAGGGGTTTCCATTTGTACCACATCGTAACAAAAGACCAAATACTGAGGACCCAAAAGCGTGTGAGCCCAGTGTAAAATTATTACCCCAGGCACTGTCTGCAGTGAATTGTTATCTAGCCACAATTCCTTCAAATTCTGTATTTGTTCCAGGCCCTCGGGCTGAAAGAGATGAAAAATCTGGGTTATTTCATCTTATAATAACAGTCCCTAAAAAAAACACATTAAATGCACACGTGCCCTAAACTATAAACCATATATCTATATCCAGTAATGTGCATTGTCAAATGGACACAATAATACAATGTAGCAGAGATAAGTTTGTCATCTGACACTGTTCAACAAATCTTACATAAGACCGCAGGTAAAACCGTCTGCTGTAACCTCAGTCAGAGGCGCTACAGTAAGGCGTGCGCAAAAGGCACTTGACAGCTCCATGTGTCATCAGCGTATGATGAGCGGCTGCGTGATTTTCGCGCAGCCGCCATCATTATGACACTCTGTTTGTATGTTTGTAGCACGTGGTGCTTTTCTGTTTTCATTCATACTTTTGACTGCTGTTGCGCGAATCACGCGCGTCCCACGGAAGTGCTTCCGTGTGGTGCGCGTGATTTTCACGCACCCATTGACTTCAATGGGTGCGTGATGCGCGAAATACGCACAAAGAACGGACATGTCGTGAGTTTTACGCAGCGGACACACGCTGCGTGAAAATCACGGACTGTCTGAACTGACCCATAGACTAATATAGGTCCGTGCGAGGCGCGTGAAAATCACGCGCGTTGCACGGATGTATATCACGTTCGTCTGAATAAGCCCTTATACTACACGTGTCTGAAGGTTTTCTCTGAAAAGATTTCACAACAGAAATCAGAAAACTTACAAGTAGGATTATAATTGCATGTATTTATTACTAGATGATGCCTTCAGGCAGTATTATAGTAGTTATATTCTTGTACATAGGGGGCAGTATTATAGTAGTTATATTCTTGTATATAGGGGGCAGTATTATAGTAGTTATATTCTTGTATATAGGGGCAGTATTATAGTAGTTATATTCTTGTATATAGGAGCAGTATTATAGTAGTTATATTCTTGTATATAGGGGGCAGTATTATAGTAGTTATATTCTTGTATATAGGGGGCAGTATTATAGAAGTTATATTCTTGTATATAGGGGCAGTATTATAGTAGTTATATTCTTGTATATAGGGGGCAGTATTAGAGTAGTTATATTCTTGTATATAGGGAGCAGTATTATAGTAGTTATATTCTTGTATATAGGGAGCAGTATTATAGTAGTTATATTCTTGTATATAGGGGGCAGTATTATAGTAGTTATATTCTTGTATATAGAGACAGTATTATAGTAGTTATATTCTTGTATATAGGGGCAGTAATATAGTACTTATATTCTTGTATTTAGGGGCAGTATTAGGCTGGGTTCACACGTGGCGGAATTTCACTTAAATTCCGCTGCGGACACTCCGCAGCGTTAATCCGCAGCGGAGCCGTTTGTCCATTGACTTACACTTTAATTTAGCAGTGTTCGTTTAGACGAGGCGTAAAATTCCGCTGCGGAGCATAGGCTGCGGAGCGGAATTTGGTGTCCGCAGCATGCTCTGTCTGTTGCGGAGCAGTGGCGGACTCATGGCGGAATTTCTCCATTGACTTCAATGGAGAGTCAAAATTCCGCAATGAAGTCCGCAGATCTTATGTGTGCTGCGGAGCGTATTGGTTTTACTACCATGACATTTCTTCATTCTGGCTGGACCTATGTATTTCTAGGTCTACAACCAGACTGAGGAAGTCAATGGGGCTCCCGTAATGACGGGAGCGTTGCTAGGAGACGTCTGTAAATAGTCACTGTCCAGGGTGCTGAAAGAGTTAAGCGATCGGCAGTAACTGTTTCTGCACCCGGGACAGTGACTACCGATCTCAATATACATGTATCTGTAAAAAAACATATAAGTTCATACTTACCGAGAACTCCCTGCGTCTGTCTCCAGTCCGGCCTCCCAGGATGACGTTTCAGTCTAAGTGACGGCTGCAGCCAATCACAGGCCAAGCACAGGCTGCAGCGGTCACATGGACTGGTGCGTCATCCAGGGAGGTCGGGCTGGATGCCGAAAGAGGGACGCGTCACCAAGACAACGGCCGGTAAGTATGAAATTCTTTTACTTTCCCTAGGGAAAGTGCTGTCCCTTCTCTCTATCCTGCACTGATAGGGAGAAGGGAAGCACTTTTCCCGCAGTCCGCAGCAGCTAGTCCGCATCAATTTTCTGCACATTTTGTGCAGATCCGCAGCAGAATCTGCAACGCAGATTCTGTGCGGCATTGATGCGGACAGTTGCGGAGGAAATCCGCCACGTGTGGTCATGCCCTTATAGTAGTTATATTCTTGTACATAGGGGCAGTATTATAGTAGTTATATTCTTGTATATAGGGGGCAGTATTATAGTAGTTATATTCTTGTACATAGGGGAAGTATTATAGTAGTTATATTCTTGTACATAGTGGGCAGTATTATAGTAGTTATATTCTTGTATATAGGGAGCAATATTATAGTAGTTATATTCTTGTCCATAGGGGGCAGTATTATAGTAGTTATATTCTTGTATATAGGGGGAAGTATTATAGTAGTTATATTCTTGTATATAGGAGGCAGTATTATAGTAGTTATATTCTTGTATATAGGGAGCAATATTATAGTAGTTATATTCTTGTCCATAGGGGGCAGTATTATAGTAGTTATATTCTTGTATATAGGGGGAAGTATTATAGTAGTTATATTCTTGTATATAGGAGGCAGTATTATAGTAGTTATATTCTTGCACATAGGGGGCAGTATTATAGTAGTTATATTCTTGTATATAGGGAGCAATATTATAGTAGTTATATTCTTGTATATAGGGGCAGTATTATAGTAGTTATATTCTTGTACATAGTGGGCAGTATTATAGTAGTTATATTCTTGTATATAGGGAGCAATATTATAGTAGTTATATTCTTGTCCATAGGGGGCAGTATTATAGTAGTTATATTCTTGTATATAGGGGGACGTATTATAGTAGTTATATTCTTGTATATAGGAGGCAGTATTAGGCTGGGTTCACACGTAGCGGAATTTCACTTAAATTCCGCTGCGGACACTCCGCAGCGTTAATCCGCAGCGGTGCCGTTTGTCCATTGACTTACACTTTAATTTAGCAGTGTTCGTTTAGACGAGGCGTAAAATTCCGCTGCGGAGCATAGGCTGCGGAGCGGAATTTGGTGTCCGCAGCATGCTCTGTCTGTTGCGGAGCAGTGGCGGACTCATGGCGGAATTTCTCCATTGACTTCAATGGAGAGTCAAAATTCCGCAATGAAGTCCGCAGATCTTATGTGTGCTGCGGAGCGTATTGGTTTTACTACCATGACATTTCTTCATTCTGGCTGGACCTATGTATTTCTAGGTCTACAGCCAGACTGAGGAAGTCAATGGGGCTCCCGTAATGACGGGAGCGTTGCTAGGAGACGTCTGTAAATAGTCACTGTCCAGGGTGCTGAAAGAGTTAAGCGATCGGCAGTAACTGTTTCTGCACCCGGGACAGTGACTACCGATCTCAATATACATGTATCTGTAAAAAAACATATAAGTTCATACTTACCGAGAACTCCCTGCGTCTGTCTCCAGTCCGGCCTCCCAGGATGACGTTTCAGTGTAAGTGACGGCTGCAGCCAATCACAGGCCAAGCACAGGCTGCAGCGGTCACATGGACTGGCGCGTCATCCAGGGAGGTCGGGCTGGATGCCGAAAGAGGGACGCGTCACCAAGACAACGGCCGGTAAGTATGAAAATCGTTTACTTTCACTAGGGAAAGTGCTGTCCCTTCTCTCTATCCTGCACTGATAGGGAGAAGGGAAGCACTTTTCCCGCAGTCCGCAGCAGCTAGTCCGCATCAATGTACTGCACATTTTGTGCAGATCCGCAGCAGAATCTGCAACGCAGATTCTGTGCGGCATTGATGCGGACAGTTGCGGAGGAAATCCGCCACGTGTGGTCATGCCCTTATAGTAGTTATATTCTTGTATATAGGGAGCAATATTATAGTAGTTATATTCTTGTCCATAGGGGGCAGTATTATAGTAGTTATATTCTTGTATATAGGGGGAAGTATTATAGTAGTTATATTCTTGTATATAGTGCCAGTATTATAGTAGTTATATTCTTGTATATAGGAGCAGTATTATAGTAGTTATATTCTTGTATATAGGAGCAGTATTATAGTAGTTATATTCTTGTATATAGGAGGCAGTATTATAGTAGTTATATTCTTGCACATAGGGGTCAGTATTATAGAAGTTATATTCTTGTATATAGGGAGCAATATTATAGTAGTTATATTCTTGTATATAGGGGCAGTATTATAGTAGTTATATTCTTGTATATAGGAGGCAGTATTATAGTAGTTATATTCTTGTATATAGGGGGCAGTATTATAGTAGTTATATTCTTGTATATAGGAGCAGTATTATAGTAGTTATATTCTTGTATATAGGAGGCAGTATTATAGTAGTTATATTCTTGTATATAGGGAGCAGTATTATAGTAGTTATATTCTTGTATATAGGAGCAGTATTATAGTAGATATATTCTTGTATATAGGGGGCAGTATTATAGTAGTTATATTCTTGTATATAGGTAGTAGTATTATAGTAGTTATATTCTTGTATATAGGGGGCAGTATTATAGTAGTTATATTCTTGTATATAGGAGCAGTATTATAGTAGCTATAGTCTTGTATATAGGGGCAGTATTATAGTAGTTATATTCTTGTATATAGGAGAAGTATTATAGTAGTTATATTCTTGTATATAAGGAACAGTATTATAGTAGTTATATTCTTGTATATAGGGGGCAGTATTATAGTAGTTATATTCTTATATATAGGGAGCAATATTATAGTAGTTATATTCTTGTATATAGGGGCAGTATTATAGTAGTTATATTCTTGTATATAGGAGGCAGTATTATAGTAGTTATATTCTTGTATATAGGGGGCAGTATTATAGTAGTTATTTTCTTGTATATAGGAGCAGTATTATAGTAGTTATATTCTTGTATATAGGAGGCAGTATTATAGTAGTTATATTCTTGTATATAGGGAGCAGTATTATAGTAGTTATATTCTTGTATATAGGAGCAGTATTATCGTAGATATATTCTTGTATATAGGGGGAAGTATTATAGTAGTTATATTCTTGTATATAGGAGCAGTATTATAGTATTTATATTCTTGTATATAGGGGGCTGTATTATAGTATTATATTCTGGTATATAGGAGCAGTATTATAGTGGATATATTCTTGTATATAGGAGCAGTATTATAGTATTTATATTCTTGTATATAGGGGGCAGTATTATAGTAGTTATATTCTTGTATATAGGAGCAGTATTATAGTAGTTATATTCTTGTATATAGGAGCAGTATTATAGTAGATATATTCTTGTATATAGGGGGCAGTATTATAGTAGATATATTCTTGTATATATGGGGCAGTATTATAGTAGATATATTCTTGTATATAGGGGCAGTATTATAATAGTTATAATCTTATACTAATGTGAGTTATGATTTCAATCACTCCTTAATAAATATTATAAAGAAACCGATGTATGTGAGCTGTTGACTGATCTTGATAAAAACATTAACTTGGAATCTTTAATTGAAGTGCTATTTTTTCCCTCAATTTAAGCCAGTGCTGGATGTGTGGTGTCCTCCTTCTCCTGCACACACCTAAACATTCAGGCTTAGGCTTTCCTACATATATGTTCTTTCAGAAGAAGGAATGTCCCATCTGCCATTTAAGGGTACATTAAAATAGTTTCAATAATATTTCTAGAACAAGAAAAACACTTATCCTCTTACCAGCTCACTGAACTCATTATTGCCCAGGTCAAGTCTCTCCAGTTGGGTCAGCTTGCTCATTGACCTGAAACATAAGAGAGAAGCCGGATAAAATACGTTCTTACAGTGAAAGACTCCGCTCTGTGCAAGGAATGGAAAATATGAGGTCAAGTGTCCTTGTTGTGTAACTGTATATGGATTGATGAAAGGACAAGAGTCTAATCTATCAATCTATCTCTCGATCATCGTTTTATATTCTATTGATCTTCTATGTATCTATCTCTCCATCTATTTTTCCATCTGTCTGTCTATTTCATATCTACACCATTCAGCTAGAACATTAATACCACTTGGCTAATATTGTGCCGGTCGTCCTCGTGCTGCAAAAAAAGTTTGTACCGTCGAGGCATGGACTACACAAGACCTCTGAAGGTGTCCAGTGTCGTTTGGCACCAAGACGTTAGCAGCAGATCGTTTAAGTCCTGTAAGTTAAGAAGTGCGGCCTCCACAGATCAGACTTGTTTTACCAACACATTCCATAGATGCTCAATCGGATTGAGATTTGGGAAATTTGAAGGTCACGTCGACACTTGGAACTCTTTTTCATGTTCCCTAAATCATTGACGAACATTTTTTAAAGTGTGACAGGGCGCATTATCCTCATAGAAGGGGCCACTGCTATCTATCTATCTATCTCATATCTATCTATCTCATATCTATCTATCTCATATCTATCTATCTCATATCTATCTATCTATCTATCTATCTATCTATCTATCTATCTATCTATCTATCTATCTATCTATCTATCCATCTCATATCTATCTATCTCATATCTATCTATCTCATATCTATCTATCTCATATCTATCCATCTCATATCTATCCATCTCATATCTATCCATCTCATATCTATCCATCTCATATCTATCCATCTCATATCTATCCATCTCATATCTACCTATCTCATATCTACCTACCTATCTATCTATCTATCTATCTATCTATCTATCTATCTATCTATCTATCTATCTATCTATCTATCTATCTATCTATCTATCCATCTCATATCTATCCATCTCATATCTATCCATCTCATATCTACCTATCTCATATCTACCTATCTATCTATCTATCTATCTATCTATCTATCTATCTATCTATCTATCTATCTATCTATCTATCTCATATCTATCTATCTATCTATCTATCTATCTATCTATCTATCTATCTATCTATCTATCTATCTATCTATCTATCTATCTATCTATCTATCTATCTATCTATCTCATATCTACCTATCTCATATCTACCTATCTCATATCTACCTATCTCATATCTACCTATCTAATAGCTACCTAATATCTACCTAATATCTATCTATCTAACCATCTATCTGTCTCATACATAGCCTACCTTAGGGATGTGCGAACTATGTGGTCACACTGGGCACATCAGCCACCTCTGCTGTTTCTGGGGGCACCTCAAGGACATTTGTGACCACCAGAACTCTTGTTATTATTTCTATAGCACTTTTATAAAATAATACATGGTTCTTATTTGGTGACTGTATGTTGGGATTATTTAATCATGGTATGGTGGTATTTACCTGGTCTTGTGTGGCACTGTACAGTATATTATTTTTGCAGGGGCATGTTCCTACACAGTCTCACTCTGTCAGCACTGATTGGACAGTGTCAGTCTGTTCAGGGACTCACCCCCAACTGGTAACATCTATTTTCTGATATAGAGTTTCAAATCCTCTCCTTCCCTTCACATAACCATAGAGTTAAATAATAGAATTCTGTCTGCCTGCAGCTACCACTAGGGGGAGCTAATTGTATAAGGATTTATACAGCTCCTATTGAACTCAATAACAAGTATGACCTTTGTAAACACCTACGCTCCCCCTAGTGGTGCTTGCAGGCAGACAGAATTTTATTATGTAACCCTATGGCTGTATGAGCACAGTTACAGTGTCACTTCACTATTTCTTCCAAATAAAATTGAATCAACTCAACAATAAATATTATTATCCAAACCAATGTCCATGACTAGAAGCTAGAAGATATATAGGCCGAGTTCTAATCATAAATTCATACGATGTTCGGCTTGTTTTTTGGCCTCTACGTGTCAATTCTATAGAAAAGTGTACATGAAACTGTTCCATGATCAAAAGCAGAGAGGGGTTGAAACGTTCACAGAAGCCGTCTCCCCGACTGGGCCAGTGACTTTGTGTGGTAGTACCTGAGAGTGGATGAGTATGAAAGGTCAAGAAATGCTTATAACAAAGTGAAATGATGTGATAGAGCCGGCGAGCTGAGATTCTGCAGGGCTCCACATTAGGAAAGGCTTCTAACAATAAACTTTCTGAATTTTCCACACATCAGAATAGAAGTGTTTTCTCACAGAATTTAAGAGTTTTAAAACCTTTTCAGTCTCAAATGCAGAATGTTCCAAAATGGGCAGAACTTTATCACAAGTAGTACAGTACCATGGAAGGGAAAGAGAGGTCGTAAAGATATTCCCAAAATACATTTTTTAAAGATAATTTTTCTTTGTTTCTTAGGGGGCAATATTATTGTAGTTATATTCTTGTATATAGGGGGCAGTATTATAGTAGTTATATTCTTGTATATAGGGAGCAGTATTATAGTAGTTATGTTCTTGTATATAGGAGGAGTATTATAGTAGTTATATTCTTGTATATAGGGGCAGTATTATAGTAGTTATATTCTTGTATATAGGAGCAGTATTATAGTAGTTATATTCTTGTATATAGGAGCAGTATTATAGTAGTTATATTCTTGTATATAGGGGCAGTATTATAGTAGTTATATTCTTGTATATAGGGAGCAGTATTATAGTAGTTATATTCTTGTATATAGGAGCAGTATTATAGTAGTTATATTCTTGTATATAGGAGGTAGTATTATAGTAGTTATATTCTTGTATATAGGAGCAGTATTATAGTAGCTATATTCTTGTATATAGGAGGTAGTATTATAGTAGCTATATTCTTGTATATAGGGGGCAGTATTATAGTAGTTATATTCTTGTATATAGGGGGTAGTATTATAGTAGTTATATACTTGTATATACGGGCTGTATTATAGTAGTTATATTCTTGTATATAGGGAGCAGTATTATAGTAGTTATATTCTTGTATATAGGGGGCAGTATTATAGTAGTTATATTCTTGTATATAGAGAGCAGTATTATAGTAGTTATATTCTTGTATATAGGAGGCAGTAATATAGTAGTTATATTCTTGTATATAGGGGCAGTCTTATAGTAGTTATATTCTTGTATATGGGGCAGTATTATAGTAGTTACATTCTTGAATATAGGGGCAGTATTATAGTAGTTATATTCTTGTACATAGGGGGCAGAATTATAGTAGTTATATTGATGTATATAGGGGGCAGTATTATAGTAGTTATATTTTTGTACATAGGGGCAGTATTATATTAGTTATATTCTTGTATATAGGGGCAGTATTACAGTAGTTATATTCTTGTATATAGGGGCAGTATTACAGTAGTTATATTCTTGTATATAGGGGCAGTATTACAGTAGTTATATTCTTGTATATAGGGGCAGTCTTATAGTAGTTATATTCTTTTATATGGGGCAGTATTATAGTAGTTATATTCTTGTATAATGGGGCAGTATTACAGTAGTTATATTCTTGTATATAGGGGACAGTATTATTGTAGTTATATTCTTGTATATAGGAGGCAGTATTATAGTAGTTATATTCTTGTATATAGGGGCAGTCTTATAGTAGTTATATTCTTGTATATGGGGCAGTATTATAGTAGTTATATTCTTGAATATAGGGGCAGTATTATAGTAGTTATATTCTTGTACATAGGGGGCAGAATTATAGTAGTTATATTGATGTATATAGGGGGCAGTATTATAGTAGTTATATTTTTGTATAAAGGGGGCAGTATTATAGTAGTTATATTCTTGTATATAGGGGCAGTATTATAGTGGTTATATTCTTGTATATAGGGGCAGTATTATAGTAGTTATATTCTTGTATATAAGAGCAGTATTATAGTAGTTATATTCTTGTATATAGGGGCAGTATTATAGTAGTTATATTCTTGTACATAGGGGCAGTATTATAGTAGTTATATTCTTGTACATAGGAGCAGTATTATAGTAGTTATATTCTTGTATATAGTGAGCAGTATTATAGTAGTTATATTCTTGTATACAGGGGCAGTATTATAGTAGTTATATTCTTGTACATAGGGGGCAGTATTATAGTAATTATATTCTTGTATAAAGGGGGGAGTATTATAGTAGTTATATTCTTGTATATAGGAGCAGTATTATAGTAGTTATATTCCTGTATATAGGAGCAGTATTATAGTAGTTATATTCTTGTATGTAGGAGGCAGTATTATAGTAGATATATTCTTGTATATAGGGGGCAGTATTATAGTAGTTATATTCCTGTATATAGGAGCAGTATTATAGTAGTTATATTCTTGTATATGGGGGTAGTATTATAGTAGTTATATTCTTGTATATAGGGGGCAGTATTATAGTAGTTATATTCTTGTATATAGGAGGCAGTATTATAGTAGTTATATTCTTGTATATAGGAGGCAGTATTATAGTAGTTATATTCTTGTATATAGGGGGCAGTATTATAGTAGTTATATTCTTGTATATAGGAGCAGTATTATAGTAGTTATATTCTTGTATATAGGAGCAGTATTATAGTAGCTATATTCTTGTATATAGGAGGTAGTATTATAGTAGTTATATTCTTGTATATAGGAGCAGTATTATAGTAGTTATATTCTTGTATATAGGGGGCAGTATTATAGTAGTTATATTCTTGTATATAGGGGCAGTATTATAGTAGTTATATTCTTGTATATAGGAGCAGTATTATAGTAGTTATATTCTTGTATATAGGGGCAGTATTATAGTAGATATATTCTGGTACATAGAGGCAGTATTGTAGTAAATATGTTCTTATTTAGTAATGAAGGATCTATATTTAAAATTGCCATTAAAACCCACCTTTGGAATGTTTATTGTAATGCTGAGGAAGGAGGGAATTGTTATTGCTTTTTGTATGTTACATATTATGCTGCGCACAATAAAACACATTAATGGACATATTTTATTGAATCAGAGCTCTTGTGGTTATTACTAAGATGCTGCATTTATAATATAAAGTGAAGTTTAGTAACATGTTATTTTCAGCGTTCAGCAAATACTTTAACTTTTCTCGAAACCTGTTGCTATGGAAACCATTCGGAATCCTAAATCTTAAGATCTGTCACGTCGACAAAAGCAATCCAAATGTCACAGCAAGAACCCGGTCTCACCAGGAAATATTCCATACATTGTCTATATACGGCTTCTCATTAGTCATCACGGTTATAAAAATGATGGATGGATTAAACAGCACCCCTTTCCTAAAATCATAAACCTACGACTTCATAGAAGTCACTGAATTGTTCTCTTCTCTCGAGATATTAACATTTTAATTTAGCCAATTTTTCTTATATCCATACTTTCAAATTGTCCCGGCTGTCGTTGGATTGCCCTGCGAAACAGACCTTAAAATGACCGTAACTTTACCCCAAAGTGGGTGTTTTTAGGTAGATCGTCGGTGGAAACTAAAAATGTCCCGTGAATGGGGATTATAATGTTGGGAGTTATGGTTATATCTATTTCTGGGAAGATGATTGACGACAACATGGCCATCATACAACTCCAATATCAGCCTATGGTGTCAGGGCATGCTGGGAGTTGTAGTTTCACAACAGCTGGACAGTCATAAGTGGGAGACCACTGCTCTAGAAAAACTGACTTTGGAGCTGTAATGGCGGCCATATTGGATTTCAGTCCGCTTTTCCAGACAGGGCATATGGATAAAAATTTTGTTGAAGGGATATTTTATTTTTTATTTGGGATGCAAATGTCTCCCTGAATGGGTCTCATGTATCAAAGCTCAGTGGAATAGTGCCCTTGTTGTCCATATCAGCCAATCAGAGTCTAGCTTACTTTTTCTAAGCTGCACGGGTAAAATGATATGTGGATTCTGATTGGCTGTTGTGAGGACACTATTTCTGAGATGTTCTTGATACATGAATCCCAATAATCTATACTTGTTTTACCTTCGTAGCTTTTATTTGGCAGCTTTTATTATGCTACGTTGTTTATAGATGAATAAATTATAAGCTTATTTTCATTTCCGTAAAATTATCCCATCAACCCGTCAAAAATCAACAGGGAAATATGCAGAGATCTGACAGAACATTAAAATTATGAGGGAACTTGATGAGGCCGTAAAAGAAAGTGAAAAAGCAGAGTTTAGAAGGGTCGATATCGAAAGGCAAGACAATAAACATAAATAAAGGAATTTAAGAGCCGGGAGAACGACTGATAAAACTTCTTGGCTCGTTCTCTAATTAGGGTTTTATGAATGTCATAAAAATGTAAAAGACCTTCGCAGAGTCATAGACTTTATTATACTCCAAAAATGTGGCTCCACAGGTTCAGAACAAATACATCAGAAGACACGAGGTTGTCAGTCTTTAGGGCCTAGACTACTCCTAAGGTTTTGTAGAATGTAGTCTATGCCTGAATGACAAGGTCGGGGCTGAAGATCTCAGACTGGACTAGGTTTTGTCATTTTCTACTTAAAGTTTGCCAGAAACATTAGGCTTTTGTTGGTGGGTCCCACCTATTTTGGTCTACTAAACAGTCTCAGGAGAATAGAGGATTGGCCACATTGGATATTTCCCAGCCAGTCTAATGTGTCAAGAGTATAACTTATATAATACTGCTCCTATGTACAAGAATATAACTACTACAATACTCCTCCCTATATACAAGAATATAATTACTAGAATACTGCTCCTATATACAAGAATATAACTACTATAATACTGCCTCCTATATACAAGAATATAACTACTATAATACTGCCTTTTATGTACAAGAATATAACTATTATAATACTGCCCCCTATATACAAGAATATAACTACTATAATACTGCCCCTATATACAAGAATATAACTACTATAATACTGCCCCCTATATACAAGAATATAACTACTATAATACTACCCCCTATATACAAGAATATAACTACTATAATACTGCTCCTATATACAAGAATATAACTACTATAATACTGCCCCTATATACAGGAATATAACTACTATAATACTGCTCCTATATACAAGAATATAACTACTATAATACTGGCACTATATACAAGAATATAACTATTATAATACTGCCCCCTATATACAAGAATATAACTACTATAATACTACCCCCTATATACAAGAATATAACTACTATAATACTGCTCCTATATACAAGAATATAACTACTATAATACTGCCCCTATATACAGGAATATAACTACTATAATACTGCTCCTATGTACAAGAATATAACTACTATAATACTGCCCCTATACACAAGAATATAACTACTATAATACTGCCCCCTATATACAAGAATATAACTACTATAATACTGCCCCTATATACAAGAATATAACTACTATAATACTACCCCCTATATACAAGAATATAACTACTATAATACTGCCCCCTATGTACAAGAATATAATTACTATAATGCTGCTCCCTATATACAAGAATATAACTAATATAATACTGCTCCTATTTACAAGAATATAACTACTATAATACTGCTCCTATATACAAGAATATAACTACTATAATACTGCCCCCTATATACAAAAATATAACTACTATAATACTGCCCCTATATACAAGAATATAACTACTATATTACTGCTCCTATATACAAGAATATAACTACTATAATACTGCGCCTATATACAAGAATATAACTACTATAATACTGCCCCCTATATACAAGAATATAACTACTATAATACTGACCCTAAATACAAGAATATAACTACTATATTACTGCTACTATATACAAGAATATAACTAGTATAATACTGCTCCTATATACAAGGATATAACTACTATAATACTGCCCCTATATACAAGAATATAACTACTATAATACTGCCTCCTATATACAAGAATATAACTACTATAATACTGCTCCTATATACAAGAATATAACTACTATAATACTGCCCCTATATACAAGAATGTAACTACTATCATACTGCCCCTATATACAAGAATATAACTACTATAATACTGCTTCTATATACAAGAATATAACTACTATAATACTGCCCCCTATATACAAAAATATAACTACTATAATACTGCTCCCATATATACAAGAATATAACTACTATATTACTGCTCCTATATACAAGAATATAACTACTATAATACTGCGCCTATATACAAGAATATAACTACTATAATACTGCCCCCTATATACAAGAATATAACTACTATAATACTGACCCTAAATGCAAGAATATAACTACTATATTACTGCTCCTATATACAAGAATATATCTACTATAATACTGCTCCTATATACAAGGATATAACTACTATAATACTGCCCCTATATACAAGAATATAACTACTATAATACTGCCTCCTATATACAAGAATATAACTACTATAATACTGCTCCTATATACAAGAATATAACTACTATAATACTGCCCCCTATATACAAGAATGTAACTACTATCATACTGCCCCTATATATAAGAATATAACTACTATAATACTGCTCCTATATACAAGAATATAACTACTATAATACTGCCCACTATATACAAGAATGTAACTACTATCATACAGCTTCTATATATAAGAATATAACTACTATAATACTGCCCTCTATATACAGGAATATAACTACTATAATACTGCCCCTATATACAAGAATATAACTACTATAATACTGCCCCTATATACAAGAATATAACTACTATAATACTGCCCCCTATATACAAGAATATAACTACTATAATTCTGCCCCCTATATACCAGTATATAACTGCTATAATGCTGCCCCTATATACAAGAATATAACTACTATAATGCTGCCCCCTATATACAAGAATATAACTACTATAATACTGCCCCTATATACAAGAATATAACTACTATAATACTGCCCCCTATATACAAGACTACAACTACTATAATACTGCTCCTATATACAAGAATATAACTACTATAATACTGCTCCTATAGACAAGAATATAACTACTATAATACTGCCTCCTATGTACAAGAATATATCTACTATAATACTGCCCCTATGTTCAATAATATAACTACTATAATACTGCATCCAATGTACAAGAATATAACTACTATAATACTGCCCCTAAATACAAGAATATAACTACTGTAATACTGCCCCTATGTACAAGAATATAACTACTATAATACTGCTCCCTATATACAAGAATATAACTACTATAATACTGCCCCTATATACAAGAATATGACTACTATAATACTGCCCGCTGTATACAAGAATATAACTACTATAATACTGCCCGCTATATACAAGAATATAACTACTATAATACTGCCCCCTATATACAAGAATATAACTACTATAATACTGCCCCCTATATACAAGAATATAACTACTATAATACTGCTCCTATATACAAGAATATAACTACTATAATACTGCCCGCTATATACAAGAATATAACTACTATAATACTGCCCCCTATGTACAAGAATATAACTACTATAATACTGCCCCCTGTGAAGAAGGATATTACTAATACGTAGTGCTGATCCCTCAGGTGGGAAAACAATGTCCATTGTCCTATCATGTTTATACTGATGGACATTATAGAGCAGGTAAGCTGCAGGAACACTATAGTACCCTATAATACTGCCCCCTATATACAAGAATATAACTAATATAATACTGCCCTCTACTGTAAATGCAAGAATATTACTACTATAATGCTGTATTCACACATGCAGTTTTGATGCAATTTTTGGTGCAGTTTTTGATGCAGTTTTTGGAGTGGATACAAAAGGAATGTAAAGTATAGAAGAAATATTGAAACTTCTCTCTTTTGTATCCACTCCTAGCTTTGGATGTGTGAATCCAGCCTTACACTGCTGCACTTTTTATATTTATATATATTTATTTCTACTTGAGTATCAGGCAGTTATAATCATACACAGAGTTTTACATATAAAGAATAAGTGTTAGAAAATGTTCTTATATCTCAACACAAAATAATAAAAATGGTGATATCATATAGTAGCTGAAATAAACCGAGCGGAGAGGAGAACACCACGCAGCATCGATCGATACGTTCCGTCTCCCGGCAGAGTCACGCCGCGCCGTGTTCTCTGACTCTTCACAAAGCGCTCCTTCAAACTTTCTAATCTTTCCAATTGCACACTGATAAATGAGTATAATAAAACTAGAGAAGACGCAGCAGCCAGAGAAGCATTTTAATCTAATTAATCTTCTTGTGGGTCAAACTGTAAATAGAAAATCCTCAAACAGAAATGGGAAATTGATTAGATGCTTGTGCTACAACATGTCTATCACGGAAGATGATTTATAAGGGGGTCACCTGCAAGGTCACAGAACAAGGCGAGTCCTAAAAAGTTTCTCTATACCACTTGATTTAAAACAGTCAACTAGCGAGGTCCTACTTAAAGGGAAGCTCCACTGAGAAGCAGATTCAATTTCACTTGTGAATTTGTACCAGAAATAACAAATGTCTAAACCCAGTGGGGTTTCTTCTGGCTTTCTGTATAATAATATCTGCCAAACTTCGATGGGATGCTGCAATGCAACAAACCTCCCATAATTGGGTGACAACTCCATATCTGTATTATCGCGTGTGATCTGATGTGGTCTCTGAGACATCCTCTGGGCTGCTTCCTGTTCCTTTTAGATCATGTCCGGTTCAAGCCGTACAGTCACCTATTATCCCTCCCAGAATTGTTGCTTCCTTCAATAGAAATCAGTATGATCTGTGCAAGCAATATGGCACTAAGAAGACATGCTGAGAATGTGACATATGGTCATCAGATGCTGGGAATTCTGAATTAATAAAGGGGCACCCCATTGATAAACTTCATTTATGAGCCAAAGCAGAGAGCAGCAACAAGGAACATCTTGCTCGTTATGGAGGACCTAACACATCCATGGATTACATGGATAGCTCATTGATTTAAATAAAATCTGTGTAACGCTTCATTTTAACCTGTGGTGGCGCTGCAGCCAAACTGAACCCTTGCTGCCAGGTTCCCCTGGAACAGTTGATCGCTAGAGGTTCCAGCCACGGAACAACTGTGATCAGTTTATCGTAGACGGATCTTTCTAACGAAAGGAACTGTCCAAAGTGGACAACCCTTTAATTTAAAGGGGTTGTCCAGGATTAGGAAAAGATGGTTGCTTTCTTAAAAAACAGCGTCACACCTGTTCATAAGTTGTGTCCGGTATTGCAGCTCAGTTCCATTGAAGTGAATAGGGCTGAGCTGAAATACCACATTCAATGTGTGGACAGAAAGAAGCCATGTTTTTCTAATTCTGGACATCCTCTTTAAGTAGTTTCTAGAACAACAAAATATTATTCACTATTGGCTATTATTCTACCTTCAAATGTACTAATATAAGGTCATTTGTATATTTTGGATGGAAATGCCCTTTAAAAGGAAGTTCTCCTACCAGTAAAATTATGCAGTTGTCTGAAATAATGTGTTATGTTGACCTAAGCCATTAAAGGGGCTTCCAATTATAGGGCAACCACTAATTTCTAGAATAAGGGGGCTTCAGTGCTCAGTAATGTACCTCTCGGTAAAGGCCCTTTAAATACAGCCAGTGTATATATTGGCATGGCCCTCTACCACCAGTCCTATGTTGGAGTATGATTGAGATACAGGGCAGTGAAGATTTTTCATTTTGGAAATTAGGGAGGGTCCGATCACAAGTATGTGAGTGCTGGGACCTGTCAGAATATACACGAAGGTGGATTCCTAAAAAGTTGCCTGTAATGCATCTATAGCCCTTGGGTGGAGATCAGCAACTATGGATCTCCGCTTTCTTCGATGCTCTACACTTACAATGGAATCGTGCTGGGTGATTGAACTACTTTTGGCTTGGGAAGAAGTGAGGGTGCCAACTCTCTGACCCTCACCAAGCTTACCTTTTGACCAGGGTTGTTTTTGGGCATCTTGTTTTCACCAGAGAAAATAATTCCCAGGGCCCACCCTTTCGGGGTACCTCAATGGCTGCATGTCCACTGGTTTATCATCACCTGTACAGACCATTTCTATCTTCAATAAGAACTAGAAGCAAAAATCTAAAAAAGTGGTACAGTCCAACAGGAAGTGATTTGCTCCGCTGTCAGCTTTTGATAGGACTTTCCTTTCCTCATCCTACCAGGATCTGGTCCTACCAGGGCATTTTATAATGCACCAGTCTGACCATTTTTCTGTCATTTTAGAATGTAAGTCATAGCATTGTTTAAAATGGAATTCCCCTTTAAATGTGGCGCGCTCATGGCAAATTTTTGGTACATGAACGATCTAACCGATATCTGCTGGGTTGGATGATTGTCGGCGGCCAATTTTCACTGTAAGACCTCGTATCGGTAGATGTCTGTTCTAGAATGTCGATAGTTTGGCACTCTATTAACTGCAATGATGATCGACTAAGAGGGTGTCCACTTCTGAGCTGCGATCATTGTGTAAGAATAGTACTCGGTGCTCACCACTACTCCCCAAGATCTTGAACATACAGTAAATATAACTCATCATGTGCTGCTGTGGTATTAATGAACGCTTCCCCCTAAAACCAGGGGTACAACATACATGGTGGCCACAACTGCTCCGTAAAGGGTAGGGGGATGTATCACGCCATAATTAAGCACATTTGCCATCATTCAGACCGAGTTACAACAACCCCTCTGGGAGCTGCAATATCGGCCGGGATGGTTGTCATCCAGATTTCCCATCTTTTTATTTCGGGGTGTATGTTAATGGTCTTAAGAAAACTATCAATGCAAAGAAGGGGAAAGATCACCAGTTGGTCACATACGGACTTACTTTGGTAATGTTTTCAAATGATTTTCTCTTAACTCCAATATCCGCAATTTGCTGAGTCTGCGGAGGAGAGAATACAGTGAGACGTACAAATATAAAACCACATTTCTGTATTTACAATCGAGAAGCTTAAAGAGGACACGTCACTAGGTCCTAAAGGGTGAACCATCAGTCTCCCCTAACTACCGCTGTCTCCTGGACTCCAGCAGTGTTTTTGTTTTATTTGTAGGCCCCCCTGTTCCTGAGATATGTCCCCTGGTTTTCCCGTGCCAAATATGCTAATGAATCACTGGCTAGCCAAGAGGGCGTCACCGCCACCGATTCTCCTGAGTTGGCGCTACCTCACAGCCGCTGTCCTATCAGTGTGAAGGTGCTTTACACACACTGTCCTATCTCAGCGAGATCAGGTCCTCTTTAAAAATCTAATAAGAATGTAAAGTATGACACAAAGTCTTCTATAAAACATGTGTAACTGTATATACGTGGCTTATATCATATGTATTTACATGGTAGATGGGTATATAAAAAACTATAGCGGAAGATAGATCTACATTAGATATATAAGAAAATAAATATAGGTAGACATTAAATAGACGTTAGTTAGATGATAGATGGATAGTTCCGAAAGAGATAGACATGAGATAGAGAGATACCCCATGTGAATATAACGTACATCGCACATAGGGCGGATAACGGATAGAACATAAATATCATTGTCATAACGTCACGGGGATTACAATTTAAGACTGGTTTTCTGCTCACCTTCCAAAATTGGCTGGAAGATACTCAAGAAAGGCATCATTAAGGTACAGCTGAGTTAAATTAAGAAGCTGCGTAAAGCCATCCGGTAGCCTGAGAAGAGGATGAAGTAAATGAGTCATCTTCAGTTATAACATAACTATTCATCATCAGTATTTCCATATAATCACTTTCATTGCTCTACCATGGGGTAGACAGAATGATCTTCTAGTTTGAAAAATATATATATATATATATCTGTAGAATGTGTGCGGCTATGTGATTGTTAACAGGGATCTATCCATACATATATAGTCACACCTGGGCCTTAGGGCCTCTGAGGGGAAAAACACCCACTCGGTCCTGTACTGTGACATCACTGTGTTTATTTTCCATGTACTGTGACATCACTGTGTTCATTATTTCTATACTGTGACATCACTGTGTTCATTTTGTCTGCACTGTGACATCACTGTGTTTATTATCCCTGTACTGTGACATCACTGTTTAGTACATCTGTACTGCGACATCACTGTTTAGTATGTCTGTACTGTGACATCACTTTGTTTACTATGTCTTTACTCTGACATCACTTTGTTTACTATGTCTTTACTGTGACATCAGTTTTTTATGTTTGTACAGTGACATCACTGTGTTTATTATGTCTGTACTGTGATAACACTGTGTTTTTTATATCTGCACTGTGACATCACTGTGTTTATTATGTCTGTACTGTGACATCACTGTGATTATTATCCATGTACTGTGACATCACTGTGATTATTATCTCTGTACTGTGACATCACTGTGATTATTATCGCTGTACTGTGACATCACTGTTTTTTTATGTTTGTACTGTGACATCGCTGTGTTTATTATCTCTGTACAGTGACATGACTGTGTTTTCTATATCTGCACTGTAACATCACTGCGTTTATTATCTCTGTACTGTGACATCACTGTTTATTATCTCTGTACTGTGACATCACTGTGTTTATTATGTCTGTACTATGACATCACTGTGTTTAATATCCATGTACTGTAACCACTAAAGATCAAGAAGCACATTATGGATGAGGGCACACTCGTAATGTCCTATAATATATGTTGATTTATGCAATATCAAAAAATCCAACAAAAGATAGAAACATTTAAAACCAGACAAGGAACCGGTCCATGTGCTATATAACACAGGGCCAGCTGCAGCAACCACCCATGATAAGGTATAAATGTTAGGGTATGTGCACACACACTAATTACGTCCGTAATTGACGGACGTATTTCGGCCGCAAGTCCCGGACCGAACACAGTGCAGGGAGGCGGGCTCCTAGCATCATACTTATGTACGATGCTAGGAGTCCCTGCCTCGCTGCAGGACAACTGTCCCATACTGAAATCATGTTTACAGTACGGGACAGTTGTCCTGCAGCGAGGCAGGGACTCCTAGCATCGTACATAAGTATGATGCTAGGAGCCCGGCTCCCTGCACTGTGTTCGGTCCGGGACTTGCGGCCGATTTACGTCCGTCAATTACGGACGTAAATAGTGTGTGTGCACATACCCTTATGTATATGCCAAAAAGAAGATCAAAATAGAAAATAAGGATAATTATAGTAACATTAATGGTAAGATAATAATGGATATGGACAGAACAATATAACAATATCACACGTGTCAATACAATGCGCATATATAGAGCAAAAAATTTATAAGGATAAGTGCAAATAAATGAGCTAAAATATGGCTATCCTGGCTAAATGCCCTAAGTTATGGATATCCAAGGGATGTGATATTGTTATGTTGTGTAATCAGAATTCTGCTGACTTTCTGTTAGCTCTCAGGATGCACAAGCCCACATCTCCTTGCAGTATGTATACAGGACATGATTGGCTCTAGAGCCTTGTGGGGAACAATAGGGACAAGAGAGTGAGAGCACATTATGGGATGTCAGCAAAGCTGTCAGGCATGTGAGTCAGTCAGCTTAGTGTTAGCCAATTCCAGCTGGCAGGTAACAGATTTCTGAATGCAGCTTTGGAGGTGAATGGAGTATAAGATGAAATGTAACTCATGATCAATATAAGAGAGGCAAAGTTACTCATCATTATACGTTCAATGTAAATCACAATTCAGTATCATCATCAGAGATGGAGACTTACTTTGATATAGGATTCACGCTGGCCTCAACTATTGTTAAACATTTACAGCATTTAATATTATCTGGAAATTCTTGTATACCTGGAACAAGAAAGAAACATGATCGATTATTAGAACGTTCAGACTAACTACCCAATCAGATGAAAATGATTTCATTCCAACACTGGATGATATTAAACTTTGAGCCCCCCTAGGATGGGTAATTACTTGCTGCTCTAATGTATCCTGCTTGTTGAAGATGACCACACGTACAGGACGATACCGGTTTTTATCTATTCATTGTATTAAAAAAAAGTTTGCCAGCTTTCTAATATACTTTGTGTTTCACTTCCTCACCATTTTAAAGATCTGTGCTCCCTGCCAGTGAATGGAATCATTTTGGTTTACTTGCAGAGGCTAAAAAAAATCATCCTGATACTGTCCAAATGGTACAAGGCTTGTTAGGGCATGTTCACACGTGGCAGAATTTTTCCGCTGCAAATGTTGGTGCAGATTAGCGGCAATTACGCAACGAATCTGAAGCAACATTTGCATATTTGACAGGCAATTCAGACGTTGCAGATATCACAGCGGACTTGCCACAGATTTCGGTTTTTGCATTGCAAAGGCTGAAATCCGCAGTGATATTCCGCTTCTTCTCCGCAATGTCATGAGCTGCTGCGGAGGGAAAATTCCGCACCGCAGCCTGATTTCCGCCCAGTTATTTTCTGCAACGTCTGAACGAACGTTCCTAAAAATGTACAGAAAGAAATGTAAAAAGCGGCTGCTGCAGAATTCCACTGCGGACTGTCCACAGCGGAATTCAACAGCAATTCCGCCACGTTACAGTGTATCACATATAGGCCAATGCACCTGTGTAAGCAGGATATAATCAGGACAAATCTTCAACCTTTGGATGTAAACCAGAATGTCCCTATTCAATGACAGCAAGCATAAGTCTTAAAAACTGTAAGGCCTCATGCACACGACCGTAGCCATGTGACGGCCGTGATTTTCGGGTCGGCCAGCAGCGGACTGTCAGCCGCGAGCCGCCCGCAAATTGCGGGCCATGCACATTATTTTCATTGAGCCCGGACCGCAGAACACGGCCGTAATAAGGCATGCCCGTTCTTTCTGCGGTGCGGGCTCCCGGGCCATGCAAGGACCGTAAAAACTACGGTCGTGTACATGGCCCCATAGGAATGAATGGGGCCGCAATTCTCCCGTGGATTTTCGGGGGAATTGCGGCCTGCAAAAGCACGTTTTGCGAGCAGCTCGCGGCTGACACATGGCTACGGTCGTGTGCATGAGGCCTAAGATATACGACTTTTTGATGGTTAAAAAATCTCAACAGATATCTATTAGTTCACGTTCTAAATGGACCGAAGATTTGGGCACGGTGTCAGACGAGGGATGGTCATAAAATTACAAAATTTCACACAAGGTTATTTTAAACGGGGCACATAACATTACTCCATGTTTTGATAACACATCTCCTTTATTACTCCAAATACTTTTTACACAGAATACGATATTCTGATTCCTTGAATTGTCCTAAACATGACTCACCCGATTCTAAATGGATGCATTTAATATGGAGATGTCCCAGGTTGGTCAGATATTGGACAGATATAAGTGAAATTAGCCGGATATACAAAATGAATATTTGTAGGAGTCTGAAAATTTGTATACTGGGCGATCCAGATCAGCTTGGGGTTATTACTCCAACTCTTAAATTACGGAAATCTGAAACCTCTAAGTTAATGAGTTTTATATGTATAAATCCAGAGGGTGTCTGCAGAAGTTCTTTGCTATTTGGGAAAAATGGATTGATCTGGTCAAACCTTTTTGAAAAGTTTTTTCTGAAATTATAAAATTGCAGAAATTTTTGCTTTAATATATTTATTAGAATCTTATATTTTTTTCTCCTTGCTGCGGTATGGAGGGTCGGAGGGAGGTTGTGTTGGAATAATGTATCATTTGTGACGTATTTGTAATACAATATTTTTTTCATGAAAAAAAAATTAATAAAAAAAAAAGAGATGATTGCCAAACTTTTCTTTATACAATGATTAGGTTTTATTGACATATAGCCGGAGACCCCCTTTAAAATAAATTTTGTTCTGTTTAGTGATCTTTGTTTCTGGAAAAGCTGGAGGACAATGAACGTGGCCGACATTACTTCTCCCATGTGCAATGTTCATTAGGTTTCCAAAGTTTTCGCAAATCTATGAACATCCCTTGCTTCTGTTTTACTGAGTATCTGGGTAGATTTGAAATTTGCCACTACAGGTGACAACCCCTGCAGAGGTGTAATGGCAGCATTATCAGTGGTCACTCCGCTTTCCCAGTAAGAGATTTAAAGGAAAAATACAGTCCGCTATAGGCAAACCGTTTTTTTTTAAAAATGCGCCTCTAATGATAATCAGATTACAGGGTGTCCGGTAGCTGAGACACCCAGCGATCAGCTGTGATCTGTGGGAGGACCAGGCTGAAAGTGCTCAATTTCCCTGCAGTGCCACCACAGGGGAAAGTAAGTATTACACCGTTTTTATCAAAATCAATGGTATCTCCTTGTAATGCTCTCCGCTCCTGGATGTGGATCGGGGACCCCTAGGATTAGCCCAGAATTCCTAATAAGGTGTATGAAAATTAGTTCAAATGCTTTTAAAGGAGGTAACAGAAAAATATACAAAATCGACAAATAAAATTCCAGCTGCCATTTAGGATCTAATAGAATCAACATTAAAAAGCCCGTCTGATTGCTGGGGTGTTTAGGGCTGTTCATCCCATTAATTTCTTCCGATAAATATTAATACAAGATTCTTTAATGATGTGAAAATCATTTACCAGATCTGACCTATCGCAGGACAGCATTGATTCTGTTCTATGTGTATAAAATATTTATGGACACAACAAGATAAAGAATAAATAATTTATTTGTATGGTCCATAACGTGAAATATTTACAAAACTGTCAGGGACGTCCTACTGCTTGGCAGGGAAATTTTAGACATGAGAGAGAATAACCGAGTAGAGGGCAAAAGTTGTGCGACGAAATTGTATGTCATTTTTGTGAATATCGTACAAATTGCAAAGAGCGCAACTTATAATATGCATCTTCATGCAACAGTCTGTGACCAAAGTTGTTATCTAGCTTTAGACTTATACACCATTGAACCATCTTGGACACAATTTTTTAGGGTTTTATCTAAACAGGTTCAAAATTCTGGACTGATTAATTTCCTAATTTAAAACCTAACATTCTGGCTGCCTACAGCTGCCACTAGAGGGAGCTTATGAGCCTATTGCATACAGTTAGACATCATACCAGTATGCAGTAAGCTTCTAAACTCCCCCTAGTGGCAGCTTCAGATTTTATGCTTTAATATAGGTCTACTATATGTCACGGATTTGGGGCTTTGTATCAGAAAATAGGAACTCTGACTGCTATAAAAATATATTAAGAGATTAATAAGCAAAGAATGAACCTAAAATCAACCTGTTGTTAAAAAGTGGACATTTCCTTTAAGGATTGGTGTCCTCCAGAAAGACATAAATCCCAATGAGTGTGCAAAAGTCTTCTTATTATTTACCGCTGGTGACTCTCCTACTTCTGGTTTTGCGAGATTCCAGATTATCAGACATTTCTCAGCTAGGATGAGTGACCCATTATAGGGGCTTGGGCTTGCAGCACTTTAACTAATCTACATTAAGGCCGTGTTCACACAAGGCAAATTTGTTGCAGACTTTGCATGCATTTTTTGTCCACACGTAGCAGAATTGCTGCATATTTTTCGTCCAGAATTGCAGACGGAAAATTCGCAGCAGAATACAGTATCCATGGTGGGTTAGATTTAAACTATTAAATATTTACCGATTTAGGACCTGTCCACATACAACGGAATTGTTGCAGAAAATGTCTGCAGCAATTCCATTGAAAAATGCAGACATTCCACTGCGGCAAAAACGCACCATTTGATGCGCTTTTTACGGCAGAAAGTGGTGCATATTTTGCTGCGTTTTTCCACAATGTTGGGAGACGGTGACATCTCCTCTAAAAAACACGCAGCAATTCGGTCCACTTTCCGCAGCAGCAATTCACCTGCTGCGGTCCGAAAAAAGCACTGCAGGTCAATTTCTACTCGGAATTTTTACGCAGCATGTGGATTTGTTACATCTAACCCACCTTGCTACTACTGTATTCTGCTGAGTTTTTTCTGTCCGAAATTCCGTCCAGAAAAAACGTGGCAATTCCGCAGCGTGTGGACGAGCCGTAATTGTTGGTTCTCCGCTCTGTCTCCACTCTGTGCTATACAGTGCTGGGGCATTGAGGAGTAGGAGTTGCAGCCTTAGTACTGTAGAGGTATCCTATAGCCAATCCCCGACTCTCATAGGCTGACAGTATTAGTAGGACCGCTCATTTACTTACGTCTAGTCATAACGGAATATAATTTCATGATATTGGGATGCCTTAGGGCTTGTCCACACTTAAGGCTGGGTTCACACGACCTATTTTCAGGCGTAAACGAGGCGTATTATGCCTCGATTTACGACTGAAAATACGGCTGCAATACGTCGGCAAACATCTGCCCATTCATTTGAATGGGTTTGCCGACGTACTGTGCAGAAGACCTGTAATTTACGCGTCGTCGTTTGACAGCTGTCAAAAGACGACGCATAAAATTACAGCCTCGTCAAAAGAAGTGCAGGGCACTTCTTTGGACGTTTTTGGAGCCGTTTTCTCATAGACTCTATTGAAAACAGCTCCAAAAACGGCCGAAAAAACGGTGCGAAAACGCCGCGAAAAACGTGAGTTGCTCAAAAAACGTCTAAAAATCAGGTGCTGTTTTCCCTTGAAAACAGCTCCGTATTTTCAGACGTTTTTGGCTCATCGTGTGAACATACCCTAACGGAATTGCTGCAGAAAATTTCTGCAGCAATTCCACAGAAACTAGCAGGATTTCCGCTGCAGAAAAACCGCACCAATTCCTGCGTTTTTGACTGCAGAAAATGGTGCGGATTTTGCCGCGTTTTTCTCAATGTTGGGAGATGGTGACATCAATTCAGTCCACTTTCCGCAGCAGTAATTGACTTGCTGCGGTATGAAAAATACGCACCGCAGGACAATTTCAGGTCGGAAATTTTCCGCAGCGTTTTGTTAATCACCCACTTTGCTGCTACTGTATTCTGCTGTGTATTTTCCGTCCGCAATTCCGGATGGAAAATACGCAGCAATTCCACTACACGTGGACAAGTCCTTATCCCAACTATTAGCAGCTGTCTACACATTGCCCAGTCCTGAATCTCGTCATGGACATGTCGATTTTGTGAAGAGATATTAGATATCATAAATATTAGATCGTTGACAGATCTGCCAACAAATATCCCATGTCTATTGCCAGCTCATGAGATTTCTGCCCAGATCCTTGACCAAAGGGGAAATTTAGGGGACAAATACTTGACAGGGTGGAATTTTCCTGTCCTACCCTTTCTATCCCCTTGGAGATAAGCGGTGCCATATGTGTCTGTCAGCTGCTTATCTCCCCTTACTTCACTAAAATAACACTCACTGATAGCCTTCAGTCAGATGATTGTCTGGCAGACAGTTATGTCTATATCCGGCTTTAGGATTACTATCCCTTTAAACCAGACATAACCAGTGTCAGTCAACTCCCTGCTCACATCATTTCCATTTTCAATTCCTTAGTAGGCTGCAATTCCAGTGAACTGCGGTGGCCTGAATAATGCAGTTTGACTTCACATGTATTTCATTAGAATTGATCGTTGTCTAAAAATATCCGCATTAAAATTTAGAGCCGGGTAAAAATAAGGCCGCGTGTAAAGAAGAAAAGGACAGATTAGTCCATGTTCATGACACAGCTGAAGAGGAGCAGGAGATGCCGCTACTCTCAGCCGCTCTCCTTTAATCTCTCCGGCTCTGATGCCCCTTATCTGGATCCAGCGCTAAAATAAACATCTTCCCTTTGTATAGAGAACGCTGACTGTTCAATCAAAGCCGAGATTAGATCAGCGGCTAATTAAAAGTGGGACTATTAATTATGTCAGCTATTAGTACTAAACAATTATATTTCCTTCCCTGAACTGCTGCCTTGCAATGTATGTTCCATGTGTCGTCTTAGCGAATCATTATCTCCCTGGATACAAGAAAGATTTACTTTGTATCTGGGTTAAAGCGTTACATTGTTTCATCGGATGATTGGAAACCAGGATGCATGGACCATAGGAGATGAAAGAACCGTTTTGAGGGGAGGGGCAAACTAGGCAATTGCATAGGGCCACTATTTCTTAGGGAGCCCTGAGAATGGGAACCCCAGGAGCAAACCTAAACCACCCAATATTATCTAGCGGTGAATAGTGGTATTATTTGGGAATTGTATTGTTGAATTATGTGGGAACTATATGGCAGTATTATGTGGGCTCTTTATAGGAGTATTATTTAGACCCTGAATATTATTTCAGTACTATATGGTGGTATTATTTACACTATTGGTACTCAACAGGGGGACCGCGGACTCCAGATGGGAGTAGTGTCTCTTTTATCTGCATGACCGCACATCTTCCGAACAGGATGACTGTCAGGGGGAAATGAAGGAGGGACGTTCCTTCTCTACTATGTGAGTGACGGACCACTGCCATTAATGCGATAATAGTTCAGGGGGAGGGAGATAGGGAAGAGGAAGTAGAGGTAGAAACAGGGGGCCACAGGCACAGTGAAGACGCTAACACAGTGTCAGGAGTCCAGTGGGCGGTCCTAATCAGTGATTATGATTGAAGGCTGTCAATCATCAAGTAAGACCGCCCACTGGACTCCTAAGCCCAAAATGAGTGGAGGTTTAGAGCAATACATTACAGGTTATACTGAATCTTTTCCCACAAATCTATATATCAATCTGCTCAGCTCGTCCTGCTCTATATCATGCTGCCTGCAGAACAAACTGCATTTTCAAAATAACAGGCTCCCTTTAAAAGGAGAATCATATGATAGAAGATTTTAAAAGGGTCGTATGAGATCAGAAAAAAAAAAAAGGTCTGCCTTTTTTTTTTCTCAAATAAACAGCTCCACCCATGCCCGCGTCAGGTATTGCAGCGCAGCACTATTCGCTTAAATGGCGCTGAGCTGCAATACCAGACTCTACCCATAGACAAGAGTGGCACTGTTTCTGGAAAAACAATTGCAGATCTTTTTTCCGGTCTCTTTGAGATTGCCATCTATTTATTGTGTGCTTATAGAAGATTTCAGGATGTCTGGATTAAGGAGATGACAGATGAATGTTATCTTGTAATATTTTACATAATAGTAAGCTGGTACGACACATTGACACGACACACACTGACAGACCGTCACACAGATGACAAAGAGGAACGTACCATTCTTACTGATATCCAACTCTTTCAGATTCACTAAGCTGGCAATGGTTGCTGGCAGGCTTGAGAGATCATTGTCAGGCATGCTAAGCTTCCGGAGAGCCTGACAACTGAACAATTGCTGTCAAGAAAACATACATAAAGTTAGTGCGTGGAAATAATCACATAGTAATGCAGTAAATATCACATGCAAGAGAAAAATCAATATTTCATGTCAAATATCAGAGATAACTCAGTGACCTCCAACCTTTGGCTCTCTAGCTGTTGCGGAACTACAGCTCCCAGCATGCCCTGACAACCACAGTTCTGCAACAGCTAGAGAGCCACAGGTTAGAGCCCCCTACACACTCACAAGAATGATATGAGGTCAGGTGATATGACCTTAGAATTTTTGGGGGATGGTTCGAATCATGTCTGAAAGTGTAAAGTATGAAAGAAACAAGTTAACTTATTAAAGGGATTTTCCAAACTTACGTAAAACATAGAAAAAAACCTGTATGTGTCTGAATGGTCACCGGGTGATGCCATCATAGCCAAGAAGTAGTTATTTTTTTATTTTCATTATGTTGCCTAGCTCTATGCAGCACTGTTGCTTTCATTTTGCTAGGGCTTGCTGTGGGTGTGATTACCATGTAAAGGACTACAGTTCCCATGATTCCTCTCCCCTCTTACAGACATTGCCTATGCAGCTCTGCCCCTCTATTACAAGGTGTAAGGTAGTGCTGTAATAACTCACTCTGCTGCTGAGACACAGCTCATCTGTTCTACTGCTACAGCCCAGCATGTGAAACACAATCCCCGAATAGATAGGGAAGTGGGAGAGCAGGGAGCTGTGGATATAATAGGCATTTAATATGTGAAGTCCTGCATTACAGGGTGGGGGAGAGGGGAGATAACCACATGTTCAGTGAATAAGACGTCACCCTAACAGGAGATAAACACCTGAAGCATGGTCATGTGACATGTGAGACCGACTTACAGAGGCATTTCAGCTACAGACAGCACATAAGCAAGCGACTAATCTTACTGCATTTATACCATTTTAAGTCCAGAAAATCCCTTTCAATTAAAACTCAAGCATAATTCCTTTAATCCAGCATCAGCGGGAACCAATATATACCGGATTATTAGACATGCTTACTAAAAATAGCCGTCAAAGGGATGTATGGAGAGGACTCACGGGCTGAGCCCGATCCATTCTAAATGGATGTCAACTGTTTGGTACAGCCGACACTTCACTGCAACTAGCGGGATCCTGCTCGTTTAACTCCTTAGATGCCACGGCCAATAGCGACCACGGCATTTAAGCCGCTAGAAAAAGGGGGCGGCCCCCTCTGATGTGTCATCGGCCCCGCCAGTGACGCGATGCCGTGGTGCTGATGATTGCCATGGTAGCCTTGGGGCATAATATAGGCCCCCGGGTCTGCCATCCTTATGCTCCTATTAAACCCTGCCAGAGGCAGTAAAAATCACAATATACTGAAATACATTAGTATTGCAGTAGATCGTGCAAGCAAGTCCCCTAGTGGGACTAATAAAAACAAAAAGTAAAAATCAGATACATAGGTTGAAAAAAAAAAAACACAAGTCCATCAAGTTCAACCTTTCTCGATAAATTACGCATACATTTACAAAAACAATATTAAAAGTTTAAAAAAAAGCCTTTTCACATTTTCCCCCTAAAGCAATGTAAAAAAATACAAATAAATATACATTAGTGGTATCGCCACATCCGTAAAAGTCTGAACTATTATAATTTAACATTATTTAACCCGCACGGTGAATGCCGCAAAGAGGAAAGAAAAAAAGTAAAATGGCAGAATTTCTGTTCTTTCATCACCTTGTCTCCCAAAAAAATGTAATAAAGAAGTGATCATAAAGTCTTATGTACCACAAAACGGAATCAATAAAAAAACGAAAGCTCGTCCCACACAAAAAAAGCCCTCAGACCAACCGATGTGAAAATAAATAAGTTATGACTATCACAACAAATTTTATTCTGAAATGTTTTTTTCCCTGTAAAAGTAATAAAACATAAAAAAAATATATCAATTTGATATCGTCATAAGCGTATCGACCCACAGAATAAAAAGTTAACCTGTCGATTTTTCCCATTCCACCCCACAAAGATTTTTTTTTCCGTTTCCCACTACATTATATATGGTACAAAAAATGGTGCCGTGGAAAACTATAATTTGTCCTGCAAAATCAAGGCCTCGTACGGCTTTAACCATGGAAAAAGAAAAAGGTTAGGACTTCTGGAAGGTAAGGAGAAAAAAAACAAACATGAAAAACCGAAAAATGGCTTTGGCGGCAATGCGTTAAGTTACAATATGTGTCAAGGAATCACTACTTGAGCAATTCCCCAGAGATAAAGTTTATGGAATTGCTATAGGAGAAATTCCCCAAAGACAGCTGGAGACTGTCTGGATACAGCAAGCAGGTATATCAGCTACCTCAAGTCCGTCACTACTCTGGTCAGCACAGTCTAAGGCTACTCTATGGTCTTCACCAGAGCCCACCACAAGGCAGGTTGGATTTGGCTGCATAGAACCCAGGTTGCTTTTACAGAATAAGGCCCCATGCACACGAACGTAAAAACGCCCATAATTACGGGCCGTAATTACGGCATGTAATTACGGGCCCATTGACTTCTATTGGCCACGAGTACCTCCCCGTATTCTTACAGGAAGGTGCCCGTGCCATTGAAAAATATAGAACATGTCCTATTTCAGGCCGTAATAACGGCACAAGCAGGCCCATAGAAGTCTAGGGGGCACCCGTAATTATGGGTGACTACGTGTGTGCACCCGTAATTACGGGAGCGTTGCTAGGCGACGTCAGGGGATAGTCACTCTCCAGGGTGCTGAAAGAGTTAAACGATCGGCAGTAACTTTCAGCACCCTGGACAGTGACTACCGATCACAATATAGATCAACGTGTAAAAAAAAAAAAGACGTTCATACTTACCTAGAACTCCCTGCTTCTTCCTCCAGTCCGGCCTCCTGGGATGACGTTTCAGCCCATGTGACCGCTGCAGCCAATCACAGGCCAATCACCGGCTGCAGTGGTCACATGGACTGCCGCGTCATCCAGGGAGGTCGGGCTGGATGTCAAGAGAGGGACGCGTCACCAAGACAACGGCCGGGTAAGTATGAATTCCTTTACTTTTACTAGGGAAAGGGCTGTCCCTTCTCTCTATCCTGCACTGATACAGAGAAGGGGCTGCCGATTAGTGCAGTGCAATTTTGCAGCGAAAACGTGCCCGTAAATACAGGTGCAATACGGGTCGAATACGTGTGACCAAGGACCCCGTATTTACGCCAGTATTTACGAGAGAAAAAAATACGTTAGTGTGCATGAGGCCTTAGGTGTTGGACTGACAGAAGGTGCAATGCAGGCAATAACAAACTGGATAACCAGACAAACCGGGGGGGGGGGGGGGGGATCATCAATAAACAAGCAGAGAGAAAACTAAACCAGGAGAAACTAAGGCTGGGTTCACACGACCTATTTTCAGGCGTAATGGAGGCGATTTACGCTTCTAATTACGCCTGAAAACACGGCTCCAATACGTCGGCAAACATCTGCCCATTCATTTCAATGGGTTTGCCGATGTACCGCGCCGACGACCTGTAATTTTACGCGTCGCTGTCAAAAGACGGCGCGTAAAATAACAGCCTCGTCAAAGAAGTGCAGGACACTCTTGGGACTAATTAGAGCCGTTTTTCATTGAATCCAATGAAGAACAGCTCCAAATTACGTCCGTAATGGAGGCCCCGCAAAACGCGAGTACGAGCAATTACGTCTGAAATGCAGGAGCTGTTCTCTCCTGAAAACGGCTCCGTAATTTCAGCCGTAATTGACGTTATCATGTGCACATACCCTAAAAGTCCAAATTGCAAAACAGAAGAATACCAGGAGCTGCAGTAGTAGAAACCAGCTGTGAGCAGAATATCCAAATCAGTGAGCAGAGGGTAAAGACAAAGACAAAGCCGAAGTCCAGTTCAAAGAGTCCAAGTAGTCAAGGTGATTCAGGGTGTTACCAGGAGCTTGATCAGACACACGCAGTCACAAGAAAATTACAAGCAACAATGAAAAAACTGAACAGACTCAAATACTCCACCCTTGGCCCTGATAGGTTGCAGACAGGGAAATAAGATTGTCTCTGCATCTCAAACCAGGGCCACCCAGAAGCTAGGCTAGTAGTCATGACAACCTAATACTGGCGGACGTTTCCTAACAATATGTATCATATTCAAGTCTCATCAAGAGCTGCATTCAAAATTCTGCTAGTTGTTAACTGGAATTTGTCAGAGATCTTGTGCAGGACCTGAGGAGGCGTTGCATGACACATGTGTTCTCCATTTGGTATTCTTGGAAATCAGGTGTCATGCACCACCCCCTCCGGCCCAGCACAAGACATATCACAGTGTGTCAGTTCTGCCTGGAGCGTCTCTTTAATTAATAACACGATATATGGTATAACAGAGAGAGTGTGGGCTACATTACACTGAGATCCAATCAGAAAAGGTGATTCCAGCTGAACACAATGAAAGAAGAAAAGAGACACAACCAGACAGATCTGTTCAGTACGATATGTGATGTTATACTGCAGCCTACTATATACACATACACCTTCCATGTCTCATATGTATCCCATATACTCCAAGTGCAGCTCCCCAGCCTTGAATCTATGTCACATTTAAAAAAAACTTCAAAATGATCTTTTGTTTTTCTTAAAAAAGGCTTTGGCTTTGCTGCTTTGTAGTTGTCGTGCGCCCTGCTGCTCGCTGCACTACATCCTCTATGGGAGCAGCAGGCTGCAACGCGTTGGAGGAAGCCATTGTTTAGACGTCACCGTCATAACCGTACACCGATTCTCACTCTTACCGACATTTTTATTTCATCTTATATTTTGGCAATTTTTCAAGAACGTTCAAAGACGCCTCAACCTCCCATCTTGCTCTAGGTCTTCACTCACGATTTGTGGTACTCACGCCACTTATCTCCGTTCTGATCCATCGCATCCCCATCAAGTCACAGCAACACCCTAATTTTACAAACACATCCTAATCTCGCAGCGGCCGTTTGTTCCAATGCATCAATGTAGATAAGAGTGAGGGTATGTTCACACGGCTTATTTTCAGACGTTTTTCGGGGAGTTTACGGCCAGAAAAACGTCTGAAAATAAGCCGTGTTTACATACCCTCACTCTTATCTAGAGGTTGAACGACTCCAAACTTCTGCCCATTGATTTCAATGGAAAAAACTGTGTTTCGTTCCCACGGGGCAGTATTTTTCACGCGTAAAAAAAACACTCCGTAAAAAAGATGTGCATGTCACTTCTTGAGCTGTCTTTGATTGTCTCGTTTTTTACGGGACAAGTTGTACTTTATGTAGGTGCTATTTTTTGGTACATTTACATTATCATTTAACTCATTAATTTTTATTTTGGCAAAAATGCTGAAAAAAAGCAGTTATCATTTATTTATTTTTTACAGCATTCACCGATAATCATGAATGACGCTATAAATTTGTTGTGCAGGTTGTTACGGTCGTGGCGATACCAAATATGTGTATATTATTTTAGGTTTAGAGACTTACATTTTATAAAGTTTATTTATTGTAAAAAAAAATTTGCATTTTGTGTATTTGTTTTTACTGATTTTATTTTATTTAACATTACTTTTTTTTAAATCAATTTAACTTTTTTAATCCTATAGGGGGATTTTTCAGTTAGATTTATATTCTATCTCTACCGGCATATAGCTATACACCGATAGTACACAGGCAGTTGTTCGGACATACCTTAGTATGACCCAAAAACAGGAAATATGGTCAGACAGCCCTGGGGTCCTTCAATGGACCCTGGGCTGTCTGACCATATAAGGTATGTCCCTTGATCGCGTCACAGGGATTTCCTGTGATGTGATCAAAAGGGGTCCCCCTTTCCCATTTTCCCTTTGAATGCTACGATCGCGACATTCAAGGGGTTAACAGCTGGGATAAGAGGTTTCTCTGAGCTCCGCAGTTAGAGCTGGGTTACGGCTGTGTATTACAGCCGTAACCCCGCACCTTATTGCATGCGCGATCAGCATGACATCTATGCTCGTCATGATGCGGCAACATCCAGCCGCTCATGACGATCATAGACGTCAAGCGTCGGTAAATATAGCCTTGAGGATACCAACTAAATATTAGATTTGCTTGATACTTGTCCACCTTTGAACACTATTTTACAGTTTATATATATGAAATTATTATACATTTTGGGAAGTGTTTTTACACCAAGAACCGTACAGTAACCTGATGTTGGAGAAAGTATTTGCCCCCTTAAAGGAGCTCAGTTAGGCCGCATGCAGACGACCGTAATTTTGATCCGCAAATACGGATCCATACTTGTGGATCAAAATACTGATCCATTCATTTCTATGGCCCACGGACACCTTCCCGTACGGGAAGGTGTCCGGGTCGTAGAAAGGATCCGCAAAAAATAGGACACGTCCTATTTTTTTTATTTTACGGAACGTGCTCCTATACTTAATAATGGGAGCAAGAATGGCAAATGCAGGTGACTGCCCGCGGCCCTCCGTGCCCGTAATCACGGACTGTGATTACGGTAACGGCCATGTGCAGGGGGCCTTAAGCTGGTATGGGTGTGTTTGATGACCAGCTTGTTGACTGTTTCCAATAACAACCAGCTGAATTTTGAATGCAGCTCTAGAGTATAATAAAGGATGTAACTCGGGATCAGTACAGGTTAAGTAATGTAATGTATGTAGACAGTGACTCCACCAGCAGAATAGTGAGTGCAGCTCTGGAGTATAATACAAGATGTAACTCAGGATCAGGTAGAAGATAAGTAATATAATGTATGTACACAGCGACTCCACCAGCAGAATAGTGAGTGCAGCTCTGGAGTGTAATACAGGATGTAACTCGGGATCAGTACAGGATAAGTAATGTAATGTACGTAGACAGTGACTCCAACAGCAGAATAGTGAGTGCAGCTCTGGAGTATAATACAGGATGTTACTCGGAATCAGTACAGGATAAGTAATGTAATGTATATACTCACTGATTCCCCCAGCAGAATAGTGAGTGCAGCTCTGGAGTATAATACAAGATGTAACTCAGGATCAGTACAAGATAAGTAATATGATGTATGTACACAGCAACTCCACCAGCAGAATAGTGAGTGCAGCTCTGGAGTATAATACAGGATATAACTCAGGATCAGTACAGGATAAGTAATTTAATGTATGTACACAGTGACTCCACTAGTAGAATAGTGAGTGCAGCTCTGGAGTATAATACGGGCTATAACTCAGGATCAGTACAAGATAAGTAATGTCATGAATATACAGTTACTTCAGTTTCTATTGTATTATATCTATATATAAACTGTAAATTGTATAAAGGTGAACATACTGTTAAAAAGTTTGGAGATGTTGCAGACACCAATCACATGTATGCATTATCATTTGTGTTTGCAGAATGGACGGGAAAAACTCCATTTGCATAAGATCACTACCATGTAATTCCATTACACTAGTTTTCCAACTGCACAACTAGAACCCCCAACATACCCTGACTCCCTGCGCCTCTGCGTGAAAATTAGAATCTCAACAGGGTACATCAGAGAATGTTACGAACCGTGTATTCAAGATCTGTATAATACGCTTGTGTGCATGAGACTTCGTGTCAGTCTTCACTGCAGTTATGGCATTCTATTCATGACCCAGAAAACCCTGAAGGAGCATAGCTATAGGTAAGGTGGTGCTGCAGTGCATACATTGTTGAATAACCAGTGCTACATCTCAAGAATAGTAAAGAGGATATTTTTGGTACAGTGTAAGGGGAACAATTGGACAAGCAAGAAATTCATTCTTAGTTATTAAATATTAAATTAGTCTCACTGTCACTACAGGGCAGGCGGCTCGAACACACGTCAGTTTCATTGTCACAGCTGTTATTCCCTAAATCTGAAAAAATTTAACGGTATGATACACAGATCGATATATACTCAGAACAGAGGAACGAACTGCGCAGAGCTTCGCGTCTACCACATAATTAAAATATAACAAACCGTCAATTAGGAGAATTTAAAGGGATTGTCTTATATATTTAATTTTATAATTAGGTGTAAGGCTTCGTTCACATCTGCGTCGGGACTCCGGTCATGGGTTCCATCGGACATTTTCGTCAGGGGAACCCATGAACGGAATTCAAACTGAAACAAACGGAAACCGTTTGCATCACCATTGATTTCAATGGTGACGGATCCGGTGCAAATGGTGTCCGTTTGTCACCGTTGTGTAAGGGGTCCGTTGTTTTGACGGAATCAATACCGTAGCCGACTACGCTGTTGATTCTCTCAAAACAACGGAACCCTTACACAACGGTGACAAACGGAAACCATTTTCATGAAAACCGTCAACATTGAACTCAGTGGTGATGCAAACGGAATCCTATGGCTTCCGTTTGTTTCAGTTTGGATTCCGTTCATGGGTTCCGCTGACGGAAAAGTACGACGAAAATCCTGAACGAAGTCCTGACGCAGATGAGAACGATACCTTAGTCTGTCGAAGAGAAATAATGTGTTTGGTATTTTTTTAATGCTGTAGTTATTTATTTTTATTTAAAAAAATTCCATGGGGGCGGCCATATTGGAGATACACTTCCTTCCTGTATTGTCGGTTTCGGCAGTGCAGCAGGGTGTGTGCACTTTATGGTCGCTGCAATGAATGAGACTTAATGAACAGGAAAGTGTCGATAGACTAATATATATCTGTAAGAAATAGAGTACAGTCCATTCCCCTAGGCTAGGGAGTGGCAGGGGAGCTACATACAGAGCCCCATCTGTGTGTGTGTATATAGTGTTACTATCCTGCCTTATCCAGGTCTCCAGCAATACAGTAGATCTGTTATTAAACTCCCTGCTTTAATGATAATGAGATGGCTCTGCTTTCCCTACCCTGTAATGATAATGAGATGGCTTTACTGACCCTACCCTCTAATAATAATGATATGGCTCTGCTTACAGTTTTCTCTAATAATATTAAAATGACTCTTTTGACTTTGTCCTCTAATGACACCAAAATGGCTCTGCTGACCATGCCCTCAAATAATAATGAGATGACTCTTTTGATAATGAGATGGCTTTGCGGACTTCGACCCCTAATAATAATAATGAGATGATTCTGCTAATTCTGCCCTAGTCTACATAGCAAAGCTGAAATGTCAGATGCTAAAAACGGGAAATGTGGCCATTAAGAAAACTGGAATGTTTTATTTTGATATGGATAGTGACATAAAAAAAAGGCAAAAATGTGAGAAAATACATTTATAATAAAAAACGGATTTAAATTACCCACAATTTACATTCTTTTATCAAGTCTGTCTGACTAATGGAGATGACTCGTGTTATGTTTTTATTGCTTTTTAAACCATTCAAGAATCATTGAAGATTGAAAGTAATCACAATTACCAGTAAATTCTCAGCTAAATTATTTTTCCAGATGCGGTGAAAGGCTTATTGAAGTCATTTGGGCAGTTTATTAGGCAATAAACTGGATCAATCAATATTTATTGGATAGGAGGGAGCAGGCATGAAATCACTATTATCATGTCAGGCCAATTTAATGTAAGACACACGCTGATGATTATCTACGGGAAAAGTGCCAGACCTCACTTGTAGATACCCGATGTCAAATCAACAACGTGCACTCCTGGGAATGATTGGTACAAGATTTTACTATTTGCACTCCGCAACCTAAAGTGATTTCGAGTAAATAAAGCTTAATCATCTGCAACTTTCTAATATATTTTGTGTTTAAATTCTTCCCTATTTTCAAGACTTCAGCTTGTTGTCGGAGAATGGAGATTGAAGACTTGTCCTCATGTTTTCCAACAAAAAACAGGTGTAGGGCTCGTTGCAGTGTATCAGCGCTCTCTCTGTGTACAATGGCGCAACTACCGCCGTAGCATGAATAGCAGCTGCTTTGAGGCCAAGGGCATGAGGGGGTCCGTGCCGCCCTCCGGCATGGTCCCCCCCATGTCTGGTGGCGCCGCTAGCAGTCCATATGGCTGCTACAGCGGTAGCGACACCACATTCTATAGTATCTGCATCCTTAGGACGCAGATCCTGTGGAACACTATGGCAGAGCAGGGAGGTATCTCTGTACTCTGCCATTTACTAGGCTACAGGCCGTTCTGCCTGCAGCTTATCGTGATGATGTCACTGGATCTTGCCGGCTTACGCAAGGATCCCGTCGGCGTTGTGGAATTGCTCCGTTTGTTGCAGGAACGGGGCATAGGTGAGAACTATTTTTTTGTTTTATTTGTTTGGGGATCACTGTTTACAAGTGGAAAGTAAGGGGCTGTATGGCAGTATCTACAAGGGGCAGTTGGGGGGGCACTATCTACAAAGAGGAGGTGGGAGCCAGTGTCTACAAGGTTGAGGTGGGGGGCACTATCGACAAGGGGGAGGTGGGGGGCACTATCGACAAGTGGGAGGTGGAGGGCACTATCTACAAGGAGGGGTGTGACTATCTACAGGGGAGCTGTATAGCACTGTCTACAGGGGGGGATGTATGGCCCAGTCAAAAGTTTGCTATGGGGTCCAGTCTTTCCTAGTTACGCCCCTGCCTGTGTACCTGTCTTAATTGGGAATGATTGGTACAAGATTTTACCATTTGAATGTTAGCAATGATTACATTCACTAACAGCAAGCAGCAATCTTGAAAATGATAAAGAATTGAATAAACTTTTCTTACATCAAACTGTAAAATGGAATCCAAAATATGATACTCATAGTCTGCTGCGGACCATAAATGATCTCCTAGTGTCTTCCAGTTCCCCATACCTGTATCCTGTATCCCGTGCTATCCTGGTCAAGTGCCGTGCTGAGCTGTAGTCGTGCTGTGCTGCATACCACGCCTGTCCTGCTACACCACGCCTGTCCTGCTACACCACGCCTGTCCTGCTACACCACGCCTGTCCTGCTACACCACGCCTGACATCTGCCTGCTGCCTAGTCCCAGCCGAGCCTGCCTTGCTACTGTCCGAGCTGCCACAGGTACCCTATACGAACTATAAACTGTTACCTGCGCCCTTTTTGCCAGCTGCCATACCGCCAGGGCGGTACGGCCCAGTGGGTCCAAGAACCCAACGTGACAATATACACTACCGTTCAAAAGTTTGGGGTCACCCAGACAATTTTTTGTTTTCTATGAAAACTCACACTTATATTTATCAAATGAGTTGCAAAATGACTAGAAAATATAGTCAAGACATTGACAAGGTTAGAAATAATGATTTTTATTTGAAATAATAATTTTCCCCTTCAAACTTTGCTTTGGTCTTGGAATGCTCCATTTGCAGCAATTCCAGCATTGCAGACCTTTGGCATTCTAGCTGTTAATTTGCTGAGGTAATCGGGAGAAATTTCACCCCATGCTTCCAGAAGCCCCTCCCACAAGTTGGATTGGCTTGATGGGCACTTCTTGCGTACCATATGGTCAAGCTGCTCCCACAACAGCTCTATGGGGTTGAGATCTGGTGACTGCGCTGGCCACTCCATTACAGATAGAATACCAGCTGCCGGCTTCTTCCCTAAATAGTTCTTGCATAATTTGGAGGTGTGCTTTGGGTCATTGTCCTGTTGTAGGATGAAATTGGCTCCAATCAAGCGCTGTCCACAGGGTATGGCATGGCGTTGCAAAATGGAGTGATAGCCTTCCTTATTCAAAATCCCTTTTACCTTGTACAAATCTCCCACTTTACCAACACCAAAGCAACCCCAGACCATCATATTACCTCCACCATGCTTGACAGATGGCGTCAGGCACTCTTCCAGCATCTTTTCAGTTGTTCTGCGTCTCACAAATGTTCTTCTGTGTGATCCAAACACCTCAAACTTCGATTCGTCTGTCCATAACACTTTTTCCCAATCTTCCTCTGTCCAATGTCTGTGTGCTTTTGCCCATATTAATCTTTTCCTTTTATTAGCCAGTCTCAGATATGGCTAATAAGCTGCCAGTTGAGGACCTGTGAGGCGTCTATTTCTCAAACCAGAGACTCTAATGTACTTGTCTTGTTGCTCAGTTGTGCAGCGGGGCCTCCCACTTCTCTTTCTACTCTGGTTAGAGCCTGTTTGTGCTGTCCTCTGAAGGGAGTAGTACACACTGTTGTAGGAAATCTTCAGTTTCTTAGCAATTTCTCGCATGGAATAGCCTTCATTTCTAAGAACAAGAATAGACTGTCGAGTTTCACATGACAGCTCTCTTTTTCTAGCCATTTTGAGAGTTTAATCGAACCCACTAATGCTCCAGATTCTCAACTAGCTAAAAGGAAGGTCAGTTTTATAGCTCCTCTAAACAGCAAAACTGTTTACAGCGGTGCTAACATAATTGCACAAGGGTTTTCAAGTGTTTTCTAATCATCCATTAGCCTTCTAACACAGTTAGCAAACACAATGTACCATTAGAACACTGGAGTGATGGTTGCTGGAAATGGGCCTCTATACACCTATGTAGATATTGCATTAAAAACCAGACGTTTGCAGCTAGAATAGTCATTTACCACATTAACAATGTATAGAGTGTATTTCTGATTAATTTAATGTTATCTTCATTGAAAAAAACTGTGCTTTTCTTGCAAAAATAAGGAAATTTCTAAGTGACCCCAAACTTTTGAACGGTAGTGTATATATACATATATATATATACATACACACATCTATATTTATACACACACACACACACATATATATATATATATAAATACACACACATATGAATATATATATACACACACACACATATATATACATAATTTATTTATTTTACATTATTTCAATATCCCATTGCTTGTGTGGCTGAATCCTATAACAAATTCATGTATCAGGGGAGGGTTAAATTGAACTTATAAGACAAACCTAGGCCAATAACAAAAAAAAACAACATAAAATGGACTATGAATTACGGAGGCTGATTTGTTCGCACCGCAGGTTATTTTGACTTTGATGAGTACCTTAGTTATGAAAGCGGAGCAAATCATTTATTAAAGTAACAAAATCATGTTTTCAATGCAGAGATGATCAATTTGGGAAAATAAATGAAATTTCTGCTACATCCCGGTTTGTTTGAAGCCGGCATTATTTTGTCAAAGATTTCATGGCCAGACAGAAAAATAAAAAGAATAGAAAAAAAATCTTCAAAGCGTAAAAATCATAAAAATGCATTAAACATCAAGAAGCTAAACAATGGGGATAGAAGAGAACTTTGCCAGTCATAGAGGAACCGATGATTTGTATCCAGTGTTATGTAATGTTTATACAGAGAAACCCAAAAATTACAAAAATTTGCTGTGGTCTCCGTATTTATTTATTTGCAGATATTGGAAAAGTTTTTCATAGGTATAAGACGACTTCGGCCTTGACGACTGGTTGAGGAGAAGACCTGTTGGTGCCCCGGTAATTCCGTCTGGGGACGGGTTCCTTCCTGCGCCAGGTAATGACTGTGCAGAATGTGAGATGTATTTTATTAAGTGGAGATGAGGTCACCTTGGTAGTTGGTGTCGTGTCTTGTAGTCATTTTATTTTATCTTTTAAGCTGTGACTTGAATTCAGAATAGACTGCGGATCACAAGTTTAATAGCCCGAAGGCACCAAAAGTAGCAATCACTCTTCATTACATGGGGGAAGGACTGGACATTTGGGAGGACTTTAGGAGGTCTCTGGAGATGCGTTAGGTCAAGTGATCCATCTGCTGCATTACCAGACACGCGCCAAAGTGCTCACCGATTATTATTTGACGATACAGTCAGCTCAATAGAATAAAGAGGTTGTGTCGGTTGTTGTAGATGTTTCGCTAGAACAGATTATTCCATGAAGACCTATTTGAAAGTATAGTCATCGTATCGAATTGGTACTGTAGTGCCCAAAACAAACTATCTCCCCCCTAAGGCCACACAGCGCCTACACGGTGGTGCCACCACATTACAGTGCCCATACAGTAGTGAAGGTCAAACGTGTTCCAACCTCACAGAAAATTACGCATATAAATCTGCCGTTTACCATACAATAATCACATAGCAGTGCCCATGGTGTAGTTACTGCTACAGTTCCCCGACAATACCACACACCTAATGAGTTCATGGACCTGCACGTTACTAAGGCTACGAGTTCACACGTTGCGCAATTGTTGCAGATTTGCGGCAGATTTTTAATGCAGAGCTTACGCTTTGCCATTCAAAAGGATGAGATCCGCGCCAAATCCGCAGCAAATCTGTGAAGAGTGAACTCAAAATCCGCTCGAATATAACCACCTCTTCCTGGGCCAGTCTCAACTGTCAAAGATCAGCACAGGAGAATATGGGCAGAAGTGATTAAAGGGGTTATGTGGGGACCAAAAATTATTAGCAGTGTAGTAACTGCAGTATGCCATACACTCGCTAATATACATTCCGGTCCCCCGTCGCACTGATTCTGAGATTTTCATAGATTTTTATAGCGCTGCCGGGGGACCGGAAGTCTAGTTGCACAGTCTTCTTTGATAACAATATGACTCTTCGTCATGTGACCGGCCCCGCTGTACAGCGGGATCGGTCACATGACGAAGAGTCGTATCGTTATAAAGAAGACTGTGCAACTAGACTTTTGGTACCCCGGCAGCGCTATAAAAATCTTTGAAAATCTCAGAATCAGAGTGACGGCGGACTGATCTCTTCTTTTAAGGCAAATTTGAACAAGAAGTTCTCGAGTCACACTGTGGCCACCATAGAACTACACCGGGGATATCCAATGTTTGGCTCTCCAGCTGTTGAAATACTATAACTCTCAGCATGTCCTCACAGTTTGCGACTATCACAGCAAGGTGGGAGTGGTTGTTTTGGAACAGCTGGAGAACCACAGGTTGGAGACCACTGATCTACACTATATTAATATTCCATTAAAGGGGGTTGTCCATTTTGGGCAACCATCAAATGGAAAGTAAAGCAAATAGTTTCACTCTGTGTTAATTAAGCTGTTCGTACATGGAACATCGTGCTTAACCATCGTTTATGGGGCCCCCAGTAAATTTAGAAATGGGCCACACACTTTGATAGTAGAGCAACTTGAGAAACAACCAAAAGGATGGATAGTAGTGTCATAAAGAAAACCTTCTCCACGAAGGAGAACCAACATAGTAGAACTAGAGAGAAGAAAGCCACCATTGAATTTTCTTTCCCTTTAAAAGGAGCAACGTTCCTGCACCATAGTGGGGCCTCTCAACAACTTAGAGCCCCATAGAAACTGCTATGGCTGTGACGGCTGAAGGTATACCCTTGCATGGCACAATTTTTTTTATCAGACTAGATGAAGATCGGAAACTATAACTTGATTTGAGGAACCAAAATTAATCCAAAGTTCACTCCATAATTACTTCAATACGTGGTAAACCATTTCAACCGATATCTGATACTTTGGGTCGATACTTTTGATACCATTTCAAGAATAAAATTATTCCCCATGTTCATCGAATCTTCACTTCATTGAACAAAAAGTTGGTCATGTCTATGTAGATCTATATACAGTTCTTGAAGGAGGGATAGAATTGTTACCTTGGGTAATTCTTCAATTTGATTGGCATCCAGATAAAGTTCCTCCAATGTTCTTTCAAGGCTGAACACCTCTTTTGGCACCTGCTGTAGGCTGCAGTGGGAGTAATCCAGAACCGATATTATCTCTTCTTCTCCTCGAAAACATCTGCACGGGACAAGCCGCCCGATGATCTTCCTCTTGGTCGTCATCTCCAGGCACTGCACTGAAAAATGAAAGACAGCAAAACATTTTAATATGTAGACAACAGGTCACTTCAGCTCCATTCATGGTTTATTTTAGTCATTGGGACATCGATAGACTGTTATTAAAGGGGGTCTTCAAATATTTGACAATTATGGCATATGGGAGATACCACACAAGTCTGATAATTGGGGACCCCCCTCTCCATTCATTCTCCGCATGAATGCAGCAGATGCCAGATGCCTCACCTGTCGGAACTTGGATCAGGGGACCGCCATTCTTCTGATCATTGGGGGTACCAGAGGTGAGACCTCTACCGGTTAGACATTTATTACATATCTTTTACTAATGGGGGTGGGCTCGTATATGTACCACCTGTGTAGAAAGTCCTTGTCAGTGAATGACCAAGTGTCAAACATTGGTACTGGGGTACCTCTTTCTTGTCACCAATGACCCCCCAACAATGTGATAATATGAACTCTTTAGAGATCCGGAAACAACTGTTTTTAATTTAGTTCAGATCATCTGTCTAAATTGTGATCTGCTGTGTTCATAGGCGGTCATTACCTGGAGTTTATGGTATGACCGGCAATTAAAAGGTGTGTCCGGGATTGGAAGAAAAGGTTTACTCTTTTCCAAAAACAGCACCACGTCTGTCCATGACACGTTGTGTCTGGTATTCAAGTGAAGGGGATTTAACGGCAATACCCAACCCAGCCCATGGACAGGAGTGGCGCTGTTTCGGAAAAAGTAAAACCTTTTTTTTTTTTAAATCTTGGACAACCCCTTTAATGAACTTTTGGACATTATAAAAGACGTGCATGGCTATGCATGGTTGTAAATGTTTGTAATGCTATCACCAAAAGAACCAGTCAATTCTGAGCATGGAGACCGGTTTAAATCTCATGTCTATGGCCAACTTAAAGCTATATTCACACCTTGGCAATTCCGTCAAGGTTTCCATCCGACGAACAAGAAAATTGAAGGATGCCCCTCGAAGAGCCCCATTAAACATCAATGGGGTCCATTGGATGCTGTTTGTATCCATCGTGTGATGGAACTGGCACACTACTATGGCTTCCGTTATGAATGGACGCCATAGTGCAGATGTGAAGAGAAACCTACAGAAAGTAAGAACCCAGAGGGAATGCACTAGTATATAACAATATCTTATATTCGAGGGTAATGCCCTTTAATTGCTCAGCGCCTCAAAGGCTTCATTAGTGATCATTTCTCTTCTTGAGTGCAGATTATCTCCAGAAAACGAAGTAGGAAGCCCGACGTGCCTCATCCGACCTTCTGAACTATGACTAATTACAGCAAATCATTTCTCGAGCTAAAGAGGACTGATAAATGTTATTAGACCAAGATTACATCTAATGAAGCCAACAATAAACGAGAGAGGTAAGACCGGGACATCGCTGAACTCTGCGTACTTGTCATCAGCCTCCACTTCACTTCCAAGTTTCAGAGATTCAAAATGGCAGCCACAAATCCTGCCGGAGCGGTCACCCAGGTTTACAAGATTCCTTAATGGCAATTATGGCTACCTATACAGTGCCACTCCCCGCTCCTCCATATTGCTTCACAGCAAGTCTGATTTTCCATTCCGAACAGTAGGAAAATTCCCATGAAATTTCTTACAACTCTGCGTTGTGCCGTTCCTCTGTTAGTCTTACTGGAAATTTATGAATATATTGACAACTGGGTGTAACCAATCCTCTTGTCAAAGGAGCATGTCCCTACACAGTCTCACTCTGCCAGCACTGATTTGGAGACGGTCTTAGGCCTTATGCACTGCGTGTGATTACGGGCACGAACGGCCGCACTGTCAGCCGCATTTGCCGTCCGTGCTCCCATTATGAAGTATATGTCGTGACTTCTTTTCTCTTATTGGTTTGATAAATTTGTCACTAGGACCACGGTAACATTTTGGGCTGTTGCTCAGTTTGTTTACATTCTAAAGTATAGGAGCACGGTCCGCAAACTTAAAAAATAGGACATGTCCTATTTTTTGCGGATCATTTCTACAGCCCGGACACTTACCCGTAAATATACGGGAAGTAGTCTGTGGGCCATAGAATTGAATGGATCCATATTTTTTATCCGCTATTACGGATCTGTAATCAAAATGACTGTCATGTGCATGGGGCCTTACTGGGTAGGGATACATGGGAGTGTAGGGATACACCCCCAACTGGTAACATTCAGTTGTCAATTTGTTCATAAAATTTCTAGGAGGAATAACAGAGGAACGGCCGAATGGAAAGTTCTAAGAAATGATGCTCCAGACATGTCAAGAGAGATTACAGGTCCTCTTTAAATGATAAAATGTTTTCCTTCTGCAGCCCCCACTAGGGAGAGGTTACTGCATAATGTTTTTTTCTATTGAGTTCCACTATAAGTAGTATGCGTAAAGCTCCTGAGCTCCCCCTAGTGGGAGCTGCAGTCAGACAGAATTTTAGCATTTAACGGTCTATACAGGGGACGTGGAGCTCGGTGTCAGGAAAATGGAAATTTGACCACTCTAAAGAAATATTAAGAAATTACTCAGCACAGAATTTTGGACCTATTTAGATTAAAAAAATACAAAACAATGTTCAAGGGTGGACATTCACTTTAAAGAGAATGACGATCAGTTGATCGCCATGGGCCCAGCTACTCTAGACTTCTAACAGCTTTTCGGTAGGGGTACCAAAGCATGACCACTCATTTCCCTGGCCACTGCAGGAGAGATGTAGCTTTGCCGACCATTCAACGGAATGGTAGTTTATGTAATGCATGGACGGGTCAGGTCAACTAGAGTGGGAGCAGAAGGGACCTTCTATGGCGTACATATGGCCTAACAGGGCATGTGGACAGGAGTTGTCTTTATAAGACCAGCCCTTTAAAGGGGTTGTCCAGCTTCTGACAACTGATGACCTATCCACCGGAAACCCGGACCTCGCACCGATAAGCCGCTACGGTGGCCTGCGGGCACCAGATGTTGTGGTGCATAATGCTATGGACGGAGCCCAGAAGCAGGTGGCTCCGACCATTGCATAGCGGCCGTGCTGCAGAACTGCTTCCGGCATGTACATCCGGTGCACGGAGGCACCGGAGCAGCTGATCTGTGCGGGGCCCGGGTGTCGGACCCCCACAGATCATATACTGATGACCTATCCGGCGGATAGCGGCAGGGGAAGTACCGAAGGTGGCTCACGGGCTGAGCCCACTCCATATGTTGCGGGTGTCAGCTGTGTATTACAGCTGACACCCAGCACTAACAGCTGTTTTACCACATAAGTATTGCAGTGTATTGTGCAAGCGATCATATGATTGTATGTTCAAGTTCCCTAGGGAATTTATTAAAATAAAGTTTTTCTTAATGTAAAAAAAAAACACTTCTCATTTTTCCCCTAAAGTAATGAAAACAATTAAAAAAAGAAACATAATTGGTATCACTGTGTCCATAAAAGTCTAAATTATTTTAATATAACCGCATTTATCCAAAACGCTGAAAGTGAAAAAAACAAAAACAGAAAAATGCTAAAATTGCTATTTGTTGGTCACCTTGCCTCTCAAAAAATGGAATAAAAACTGATCAAAAAGTCGCATGGACCCTAAAATTGTATTAATAAAAACTACAGATTGCCCCGCAAAAAATAAACTCTCACACTGCTCCATCGACAGAAAAACAAAACGTTATGGGTCTGAATATGGCGACATAGAATTATTTTTTTTAAACAAATTGTTTTTATTTTGTAAAAGTAGTAAAACATAAAATACACTATATAAATTTGGTATCTTTGTAATCGTATTGACCCCCAGAATGAAGTTAACATGACATTTTTACTGCTGGGTGAACGGCGTAAAAACAAAACCCAAAAAACTATGGTGGAATTGTTGTTTTTTTTACCATTCCACCCCACAAAATATTTTTTCAAAGTTTCTCAGTACGTTAAACGCTGCTATTAAAAGCTACAACTCGTCTCGCCAAAAAAAGCCTATGTGGTTATGTCGGCAAAAAATAAAAAAGTTACGGCTCTTGGAAGCCAGGGAGGAAAAACGAAAAATGAAAAATGGTTGCGGCAGGAAGGAGTTAAGGAGAACGGACATCTCCGTAAAAATTCTGCACTGGGAAATGTAGCAGCCGCAATCTGTCATTTCGCACTCCACGGCCTGCATCATGTACATCAGTGGTTTCCAAACCTGTAGATCTGTGGCCTGCAGCTGTCAAGGCATGCTGGGAGTTGTAGTTGTAGACCTTTGATATACATTGTGATAGTAATGTGTCTACAGTAATGCTCCATATAAAGGGATTTCATTTCTAATGGAGGAATCCAGATGAACTGCACGTAGACCCAATGTTTTACGGCCCGGAGGATAAATCTGCGGCGCTTTCTATAGAGAAGACCGTGACATTTGTTGCATTTCTTAAGAGCCAGATGCTCAACGTGAGCAGAAATGTACAGCATTCATCTCACCCGAAGCAATTATGGCGGCAGCGGTGGCGGCTTAAGAGCTACTTTTTACTCATTGTGATACACGTGGAGTAGATGTTACGAATTAGCATGACAGGATTGCAAACGCTCCCAAAGAAATGATGTAGGACTAATCATAGACACTTTGCCTAATGAAAATAGCCCTCGAGCACTCATCTGAACTCCTTGTACCTGCTGCAATGCACAATGTCGTCTCTGGTGACATGTCACCGCGTTATACAGAATAATTGTACGTCTCAAATACTGTATCTGGTAAGAAAAAGCACTAGGACGATTTCAATAGTAGCAGGTGCATGATCTATATTTACCTCCGAGACTTTGACAAAGGAGGTTAAAGAGCATTGTGCTCTGTAATGTCGTCTCTGCCTTGAATAAAGCTGGGGATTCAGCCATTAACCCATTACTCTCCTGCTCCAACTGCAGCCAGAAATTATTTGCATAAACTGCAGATTTGGGATCTTTTTCTTGCACATGCTCTCTCTCCATACTTGCTGAGTGGGCGGGCTCTTCCTGGCGTGATGTAAGAACTGTGCTGTGGGCTCTGAGCCAATCAAATGTCTCCCCCTGCTGCTTCCCCTCCTTCTCATGTGAGAAGCTGCAGCTTCATCTCCCTCTTCTCCCCTCATGTGAGAAGCTGCAGCTGCATCTCCCTCCTCTCCCCTCATGTGAGAAGCTGCATCTCCCTCCTCTCCCCTCCTCATGTGAGAAGCTGCTGCTTCATCTCCCTCCTCTCCTCATGTGAGAAGCTGCAACTTCATCTCCCTCCTTTCCCCTCCTCCCTGTCTAGTATTTTCTGATTGACACTAGATGTAGTCCTGCAAGTCAGCAGCTCTCCCCCCCATCAGAGCGTTCTTGCAGCAAGGGGGGATTTCTTCTGTCTGACGTAGAAGCGCTTTAAAATGTTTTGCATGTCCTGCTTTGTGCATTAGTTGTCCAAACATTTATGATATGAAAATCTTACTGAAATGGTGTTGTCTGCTTTGTTTGATAGTGATAAGATCAATCTGACATTAAATGGCTTCTCCACTTTGGACAATACTTTTTTGGTAGAAAGGTCCCCTGAGAATAAAATGAGCACACGGTGTCCTGCTGTTGGGAATCCTAGCGATCAGCTGTAAGCTGTGAGGAATCCCGTGAGTAAGTGTTCAGTTTTCCTGCAGCACCACCACAGGGAAAATGAAGCATTTCATAGTGCCTATTTATACTAATGGGCTGTCTGTGTAATGGTATGTTCACACGCAGTGTTTTCAGACGTAATTCGGGCGTTTTACGCCTCGAATTACGCCTGAAAAAACTGCTCCATTACGCCTACAAACATCTGCCCATTGTGTTCTGTTCCCACGAGCCTTTATTTTACGCGTCGCTGTCAAAATACGGCGCGTTAAAAGATGCCCGCGAAAAAGAAGTGCATGTCACTTCTTGGGACGTTTTTGGAAGCCTTTTTCATTGACTCCAGCTCCGTATTTTCAGATGTTTTTGGTCACTGCGTGTGAACATACCCTAATGCAGAACAGGACAGGAGATGTCCTTCAGAGTGAGAGCCGCTGGCCAGGGGTGGGATCCGGCTGGTTTGCTACGGTTCTCCCGAACTGGTTGTTAAAATTACTGCCAATTCGCGAAAATGGGGTAAAGCGGGAAACCGGAACCGGTCCCCTGCACGCAATTAATTGTATCCGCGTCCTTATACCACGAATACAATTGGGTTGCCTAGCGCTGCCCTGGCGAGGCACAGGATGCATCGCCATTCAAACATGAATGATTATGCAGTTGGCGCGATGCACTCATCACGCTGTTCATCATTGCTCCACTGCGTCGTTCTGCTGGAGAAGGACTGGCATCGCAGGAGGACGGCGCGGGAACGGAACAGGTAAGCATATCATTTTCTTTTTTTCCCTTTTACTGTGTGCAGTGTTGGGGCCTTATCTATAGGTGACACTAACTACAGGGGAGGACTATATAGGGGGTTAACTACAGGGGACTATATAGGAGGCACTAACACTAACTATAGGGGGCTAAATAGGGGACACTAAATACAGGGGACTAAATAGGGGACACTAACTACAGGGGATTATATAGGGGGCACTAACTACAGGGGACTATATAGGGGACACTAACTACAGGGGACTATATAGGGGACGCTAACTACAGGGGACTATATAGGGGCACTAACTACAGGAAACTCTATAGGGGCACTAACTACAGAGGACTATATAGGGGCACTAACTACATGGGACTATATAGGGGCACTAACTACAGGAGACTATATAGGGGGCATGCCTCGGGGCACTATCTACAGGAAATGCCACAGGGGGCACTATCTACAGGGAATGCCTCAGGGGGCACTATCTACATGGAATGCTACAGCGGACGCTGCAAGGGGCCCTATCTACAGGGAACACCACAGGGGGGCCTATGTACAGGGAATGCTACAGGGGGCACTATACAGAAAATGCCACAGGGGGCCCTACCTACAGGGAATGCCACAGGGGGCCCTATCTACAGGGAATGCCACAGGGAGCCCTATCTACATGGAATGCCACAGGGGGCACTATCTACAGGGAACGCCACAGGGGGCACTATACAGGGAACACCACAGGGGCCCCTACCTACAGGGAACACCACAGGGAGCCCCTAATGCCACAGGGGGCCCTATCTACAGGGAACCCCACAGGGAGCACTATACAGGGAACGATACAGGGGGCACTATACAGGGAACGCTACAGGGGGCAATATACAGGGAATGCTACAGGGGGCTATTACAGAGAACACTACAGGGGGCAATATACAGGGAATGCTACAGGGTGCATATAGGGAACGCTACAAGGGGCATTATGTACAGGGAACACTACAGGGGGCACTACAGGGAGTGCTACAGGGGGCCCTATCTACAGGAAATGCTACAGGGGGCCCTATCTACAGGGAATGCTACAGGGGGCCCTATCTACAGAAGACGCTACAGGGGGCCCTAACTACAGGGGGCCCTATCTACGGTGGATGCCACAGGGGGCACTATCTACAGGGAACGCTACTCTCTACTGGGGGCTCTATGAGGGGCATTATCTTGACACAATTTTGTTCAGGGGCATAGTGTGTAGCACTATTATATTCAGGAGCACACTGTATGATGCTATTATATTCAGTAGCACAGTGTATGATACTATTATATTTAGTGGCATAGAGTGTGGCACCATGAGAATCTTATCTTCTTTATAGGTGTGGAAATGTTGGAAAAGTGAGAAGGGGGAGCACCAGAACCAAGCTCAGTACATATATACAGCACCACAACAAAGCTTAGTAGATATATACAGCATCAGAACCAAGGTCAGTCCATAAATATAACAACAAAACCAAGCGCAGTACAAATATACAGCATAATAACCAATCTCAAAACATATATACATATACTGAGCTTGGTTCTGGTACTGTATATATGTACTGAGCTTAGTTCTGGTTCTGTATTTATATGCTGAGCTTGGTTCTAGAGTTGTATTTTATGTACTGAGCTTAGTTCTGGTGCTGTATTTATATGCGGACCTTTGTTCTGGTGCTGTATATATGTACTGAGCTTGGTACTGGAGTTGTATATATGTACTGAACTTCTCTTTGGTGCTGTATATATCTATGGAGCTTGGTTCTGGTGTTGTAATTATGTACTGAGCTTGGTTCTGGTGCTTTATTTATGTACTGAGCTTTGTTCTTGTGCTGTATTTATGTACTGAGCTTGGTTCTAGTGCTTTATGTACTGAGCTTTGTTCTGGTGTTGTATTTATGTACTGAGCTTGGTTCTGGTGCTGTATATATGTACTGAGCTTGGTTCTGGTGTTCTAATTATGTACTGAGCTTTGTTCTGGTGCTTTATTTATGTACTGAGCTTGGTTCTAGTGCTATATTTATGTACTGAGCTTGGTTCTAGTGCTTTATTTATGTACTGAGCTTTGTTCTGGTGTTGTATTTATGTACTGAGCTTTGTCCTGGTGCTGTATATATGTACTGACCTTGGTTCTGATGCTGTATATATGTACTGAGCTTTGTTCTGGTGATGCATATATGTACAGAGCTTGGTTCTGGTGCTTTATTTATGTACTTAGCTTTGTTCTGGTGCTGTATATATGTACTTATCTTGGTTCTGGCACCGTATCTGTGTATTAGCCGGGAGATGTGTCGCGGCTTACTGCGCAAGCCGCACTGTCCTCCACCGTTCTCACAGTTGACAGCCTAACTAAATGGGCTGAGAACTCTTAAGATATTGAATGTGCGTATATAGGTCTATACGTAATAGGTGAGTTTAATATAATGAATCTGCGTAGGTAGGTATGTACGCTTATGGAATTATATACATAGTGTGGAAATCCAGTTAAACATTCTGGACAGGGAATTTCTGTATTTGAAATCCACTTTAATATAGGGCGTATTGGAAATATTGTAATTGTTTTACTTTATTATTAAAATAGCAATACACCGGAAAACAGTGAATCACTCTTAACTGATGGGAGTAGAACTATAAAGTGAAATGTGGACCATACATATTGCCGGGGAACATTCTTAAAGGCGATTGACACCTTTGTAGCCTTTTTTTATTTTTATTTATGTTTTAGGTTGTGTTTGGCTTTTTTAAAATTGACTTTTATTAAAAATGTTCAAACGTTTTTCAGAAGCAGCTTCTATGTAAAACCTAAACATAGAAGCTGAAACAAGCGCTATTAACCAAATCTGTCAGCTCATACTCACACAGGATCATCAAAATATTGACACACACAGGACCCGCTCTCAGCCAAGCCGTCAGTACAACTGAACTGACGGATTTGGTTAAAAGACCTTGATGCAGCTTCTATGTATAGACAGTACATAGAAGCTGCATCTGAAAAACATTTGAAAATCGTCAGAAATCACCTAAAAATTATGAAAAAAAATTAAAAATAAAGGCTACAAAAGGTGCCATAGCCTTTAAATACCAGCAAAAATGAAATGTAGAGTATTTGGCATAGCAGCCAGTGAGGTTACACTGTTCATTTATTATTACAGTTGGATTTATAATATGATTGGTCACTATAGACCAGACCGCACCTTTAAAGGGGAACGCAACTTTTTACAATCCTTTCTCATTAGAAGGGTTTCCTGAAAATAATCTGATCACAGGATTTCCCACTACTAAGACCCTTAGGCCCCATGCACACAAACTTTTGCGGCGCAATTCCCCTGAAAATCCACGGGAGAATTGCGGCCCCATTCATTCCTATGGGGCCATGCACACGACCGTGGTTTCCACGGTCCGTGCATGGCCCAGGAGCCTGGATTTGTGGGGGGCGGCTCGCGGGTGGCACTCTGCTGCCGGCCGACCCGAAAATCATGGTCGTGCACATGGCTACGGTCGTGTGCATGAGGCCTTAGCAATAAACTAATCTGTGGGGGAACCTGGCAGCAAGTGTTCACTTTCCCTGCAACGCCACCACAGGAAAAATGAAGTATTACATGGTGACCACTAAAATCAATGGTTCATCCTTATAATGCACAGACATGCCGGGTCCTCCAGAGCGATAGACGCTCCTTGTAGCTACTGTTCTTGCTAATTGATTGATTCCCCCTCCCCTATTAACTCAGAAATCTTATAATAGGGTTGTCTAAATCAGACATCGTTCTGGACTGCTCACAGGAATCCTAAGCAGGACTTTTATCCTGCCGACACTTCCTCGGCCCCCGCTGTTATTGTAATTTAGGATATAAGGTGTAAATCCCGCTCCCCTATTATTTGGGCATCATTCAGGCACAGATAATGTATCGTTTTTATGTGTATTAGTTTTTCCTTTGTTTGCATCGCAGCCTTCACAAATAATAACAAACTACGTAAAGGCTTTTTAAGTTATTGTCCATTGACAAGTTTACTGTCCCGGAGATGCTGCTATTTAATGTGCAGAAAGGAGAGGATCTTGTTACAGCAAAGTTTTACTGTGTATTCATACATCAACTTTACAGCTCAGAGAAGGCGAGGATTCTACGGAAATGAAACAAAGCTGGGAAAAATAGATTAATGTTAAACATTAGGCCATGCTTTCCTTTAGTTAAGTTGTGTTGTGCACATTCAAGCGTAGCAGTGCCGGGTGTGTCAGATATATCAGAGCGGAGTATGTCATTTATCTCATGCCGATTTTACATAAATGTATAGGATTGCAGCGAATACTTCTGTATTATGTTAAACCAGAGAGTTATATGGAGTCCCAAAAGGCTAAAGGGGTTATCCCTAACTTATCACCTATCTACAAGTAAGGTGATAAGTGTTTGATCGCTGGGGATCTGATCGCTGAGACCCTTAGGCTGGATTCACACGAGCATGTTCGGTCCGTAATGGACGGAACGTATTTCGGCCGCAAGTCCCGGACCGAACACACCGCAGGGAGCCGGGCTCCTAGCATCATAGTTATGTACGACACTAGGAGTCCCTGCCTCGCTGCGGGACAACTGTCCCGTACTGTAATCATGTTTTCAGTACGGGACAGTAGTTCCACGGAGAGGCAGGGACTCCTAGCGTCGTACATAACTATGATGCTAGGAGCCCGGCTCCCTGCAGTGTGTTCGGTCCGGGATTAGCGGCCGAAATACGTTCCGTCCTTTACAGACCGAACATGCTTGCGTGAATCCAGCCTTACCGATCAAGAAAATGGGGATTCCGAGTCCCATGATTGAATAAAGCTCTAGTCGAGCCACTTGAATGAGATTTTTATGGGTCGGAAAACCTAATAAATGGCGTATTTGACTGTACACATCATCTGTATGTACATACATAATACAGCATATACAAACTACACTTATAGACATTCTGTTGATTTAAATGAAAACTGTGTAATACTTTATTTGGACTGTGGTGGCGCTGCAGGAAAATTCAACACTTGCTATCAGGTTCTCCCACAGATTATAGCAGATCGCAGGGGTTCCCAGCAGCAGGACATGGCACCCTGTGTTCAGCTTACTGTCAGGGGACTCTTCTGACAGAACGTATAAAAAGATTGTTTAATGTGGCGAAAGCATTTAATAGCCGATTGATCTCATCACTACCATAATGTCCCAGCATCCCTGCACCGGACACTGTGTGCCGCCGCATAGTCTCCTGCTCACAGCCCTGCTGCATGCATTATGCTTTACAGTCTAAATCGACATCAAATCTTGAATAACTTTTCACTTAAGTACATTATGTCTTATACTCCAACCACATTCAAAGCTGTATTTAACAATCTGGCTACCCTTCCAGATCCCTGGCAGACATGTGACCTAAAACCTTTGCTTCAACTATGCAACTGAAAATGGACAACACCCTGGCAAAAGGAAATCAGCAGAATTTTGAGTGCAGCTCTGGATGTGAATGGAGTGTAAGACATGACAAAGGTAAAGAATATGCAAATAGAGATGGGCAAACCGTTTTTTTAGATAATAGAATATAATCGGCAAATTTATCATTCTATTCAATACTTCAAGAGCAAACCTCAAACATGTGTAACCGAATTTAAGCGCGAATCAGTTCACAAAAACTGTAGTAAACGCAGTCAGTGTAATAATCAAGCCAAGAAAAATAACTGTGCATCCCAAATGCATTATGGGATATTTAGTTTTCACCTATATCTTATGTCTACGGCTTCACCATTAGGACAATACGTGTTTAGGCAGGTCAGATTGACGAGGGACACGATCAGAGCCCCTTTTACCGTAATGTAACAGATTTTCTTTATGTGTGAGTAGAGAAGAATGTGGCTTTAATATTCCTTTAGTCTAGGCTGTATTCATTAAGAATTTCTACATTGATTCATTGCTATGGGATTGACACATTAGCAGCGAAATCCATTTCAGCAACGCGGACAGCGGCAGAGATCATACTGGGACAAGCCTCTCTCTATTTAAAGCAGACCGATCATCAAGCGACACTCTTTAATATGACAGAGCCATTACAGTGATCGATATGCTGTATTATTTGTTTTCCTCTGTGCTATGCTCATTTTAGATAATGCTTTTTTATATTCTGTACCAGTGCTATGACTAGGAGCAGGTTTCCTAGCTGCCATACAAAATTTAAAGGGATTTTCCACTAGAATGTCAACCAAAAGGCAAAGCGGTTTCAAAATCGAGCTTAAAGGGAATGTTTATGGATTTCATATTAGGCTCATTAATCGAATGTAAACGATAGAAAATAATAATGCATTTGTCCTTTCTTTGAAATGTTTTAGACATTTTTATTTTTTTCTAAACTTCCCTGGAGGCAGGGACTTCCTTCCTATATTGTCTGTATAGACAGTGCAGCGGTTTGTGTGTGTGCGCTTTATGGCAGGTGCAATGAATGGGAGGTCATTGACAGAAAAGTGTCCATAGACTATTAGGGTATGTTCACACGGCCTATTTACGGACGTAATTTGGGCGTTTTTGCCCCGAATTACGTCTGAAAATAGCGCCTCAATAGCGCTGACAAACATCTGCCCATTGAAAGCAATGGGCAGACGTTTGTCTGTTCACACGAGGCGTATATTTACGCGCCGCTGTCAAATGACGGCGCGTAAATAGACGCCCGCGTAGAAGAAGTGACCTGTCACTTCTTTGGCCGTAATTGGAGCCGCTATTCATTGACTCCAATGAATAGCAGCGCTAATTACGGCCGTAATTGACGCGGCGTTCAAGCGCCTGCACATGCCGGTACGGCTGAAATTACGGGGATGTTTTCAGGCTGAAACATCCCCGTAATTTCAGCCGTAACGGACGCCCTCGTGTGAACATACCCTTACAGTCTCCAGGATATGATGAAGTAAAGCACCACCTGCAGCAATCAGGTAGGGACAGGGGAGCTGCATACAGAGCCTTATCTGTGTGTATAATGTATAGTGTTACTATCCTGCCTGCAGCGCCGCAATAGAGATGTCATGAAAGGGGTTGCACAGGATAGAAAAACATAGCTGATTTCTATCAGAAATAGCACCACACCTATCAGAGGGTTGAGTCTGGTACTGCAGCTAGGCTCCGTGGATGAGCTGTACTACCACATACAACCTGTGGGCAAGTCTGGCACGATTTTTGGAAAAAAACAGCCATGTTTATCTAAAAACAGAGAGAGAGAGAGAGAGAGAGAGACTCCTCTTTTGCATGAGCAATGACTTGCTGTGTACTGTATAGGGTCTATTTATAACACTTTTGGATTATGTGTAGAGGGGTCCAAACTTTTGCAAAATATTTTTTTTATTATTCTTTCCACTATGATAATTTCAGAAAATAACGGTGGAGTAAAATGTGATATTTAAAGCAGTGATCTAGTGAGGCAGTCACTTTGGATATAATGTCAGAGTTGAAGGAACCCACTCAAAAGCACATACAATGGAATATCTGGTTCAAGCGAAAACCTGGGTGCATTGCCTTGATATGGACAAGAATATAATAATGTTGCCACTAACAAAATTGGAAAACAAAGCACAAGCTAGATTGACCTTAAATGAAAGAATAAAATATAAATTGCTGCAGCCTGGGCACAACAGAAACGGTGCGGGGAACGGTGCGAGGCTCAAGGTGACGTGAATGAATATTGACTTGAACACAGGTCATTTCTAAACTGCAGAAAGAAGACTTTGTAATGAGCAGATGCCCCATATAGTACTATACAGAGTGCCACTGAAACAGAGAGTACTATACAGAGTGCTACTGAAACAGAGAGTACTATACAGAGTGCTACTGAAACAGAGAGTACTATACAGAGTGCTACTGCAACAGAGTACTATACAGAGTGCTATTGAAACAGAGAGTACTATACAGAGTGCTACTGCAACAGAGTACTATACAGAGTGCTACTGAAACAGAGAGTACTATACAGAGTGCTACTGCAACATAGAGTACTATACAGAGCGCTACTGAAACAGAGAGTACTATACAGAGTGCTACTGCAACATAGAGTACTATACAGAGCGCTACTGAAACAGAGTGTACTATACAGAGTGCTACTGCAACAGAGTACTATACAGAGTGCTACTGAAGCAGAGAGTACTATACAGAGTGCTACTGAAGCAGAGAGTACTATACAGAGTGCTACTGAAGCAGAGAATACTATACAGAGTGCTACTGAAGCAGAGAGTACTATACAGAGTGCTACTGAAACAGAGAGTACTATACAGAGTGCTACTGCAACAGAGAGTCCTATACAGAGTGCTACTGAAACAGAGAGCACTATACAGAGTGCTACTGCAACAGAGAGTCCTATACAGAGTGCTACTGCAACAGAGAGTACTATACAGAGTGCTACTGAAACAGAGAGTACTATACAGAGTGCTACTGCAACAGAGAGTACAGAGAGTACTATACAGAGTGCTACCGCAACAGAGAGTACTATACAGAGTGCTACTGCAACAGAGAGTACTATACAGAGTGCTACTGAAGCAGAGAGTACTATACAGAGTGCTACTGAAGCAGAGAGTACTATGCAGAGTGCTACTGAAACAGAGAGTACTATACAGAGTTCTACTGCAACAGAGAGTACTATACAGAGTGCTACTGCAAAAGAGAGTACTATACAGAGTGCTACTGAAGCAGAGAGTACTATAGAGAGTGCTACTGAATAGAGAGTACTATACAGAGTGCTACTACAACAGAGAAAACTATACAGAGTGCTACTGAAGCACAGAGTACTATACAGAGTGTGTAAAGGATCTGCCAGACACAACTTCTGTGTCGACGCCCATAGGTAATCAGTCTGCACCTGCTTCTATGTCTGTGAGACTGACTCCATCTTCCACCACTCAGAATGGCAGGCTTAGGAGTGGGAGAGCCTATCACAGCCTGGCCAGACGGAGCTAGCTCCCGCCCTCTGTCTATTTATACCTGCCTTTCCTGTTCCTCCTTTGCTTGTGATTCTTCTCTGTTGGTTTCCTGGCCCTGCTGCTGCTTCTTGAACTACTGATCCTCTGCTTGTGATTGACCTTGACTTTTCTGACCACTCTTCTGCTCTGCGTTTTTGTACCTCGCGCATCTCCTGGTTTGACTCGGCTCGTTCACCTCGCTTGTTGCTCACGGTGTTCCCGTGGGCAACTTCCCCATTTCCCTGGCTTCTTTGTACCCTTGTCTGTTTGTCTGTCGTGCACCTATTGAGTGTAGGGACCGTCGCCCAGTTGTACCCCGCCGCCTAGGGCGGGTCGTTGCAAGTAGGCAGGGACTGAGTAGCGGGTAGATTAGGGCTCACTTGTCTGTTTCCCTACCACTACATTACAGAGTGCTACTGAAACAGAGAGTACTATACAGAGTGCTACTGCAACAGAGTACTATACAGAGTGCTACTGAAACAGAGAGTACTATACAGAGTGCTACTGCAACAGAGAGTACTGTGCAGACTGCTACTGAAACAGAGAGTACTATACAGAGTGCTACTGCAACAGAGAGTCCTATACAGAGTGCTACTGCAACAGAGAGTACTATACAGAGTGCTACTGCAACAGAGAGTACTGTGCAGACTGCTACTGAAACAGAGAGTACTATACAGAGTGCTACTGCAACAGAGAGTCCTATACAGAGTGCTACTGCAACAGAGAGTCCTATACAGAGTGCTACTGAAACAGAGAGTACTATACAGAGTGCTACTGCAACAGAGAGTACTATACAGAGTGCTACTGCAACAGAGAGTACTATACAGAGTGCTACTGCAACAGAGAGTACTATACAGAGTGCTACTGCAACAGAGTACTATGCAGAGCGCTACTGAAACAGAGAGTACTATACAGAGTGCTACTGAAGCAGAGAGTACTATACAGAGTGCTACTGAAACAGAGAGTACTATACAGAGTGCTACTGCAACAGAGAGTACTTTACAGAGTGCTACTGCAACAAAGTACTATACAGAGTGCTACTGAAATAGAGAGTACTATACAGAGTGCTACTGCAACAGAGAGTACTATGCAGAGTGCTACTGAAACAGAGTACTATGCAGAGTGCTACTGAAGCAGAGAGTACTATACAGAGTGCTACTGCAACAGAGAGTACTATACAGAGTGCTACTGCAACAGAGTACTATACAGAGTGCTACTGAAACAGAGAGTACTATACAGAGTGCTACTGAAACAGAGTACTATACAGAGTGCTACTGCAACAGAGTACTATACAGAGTGCTAATGCAACAGAGTACTATACAAAGTGCTACTGCAACAGAGAGTACTATACAGAGTGCTACTGAAGCAGAGTACTATACAGAGTGCTACTGCAACAGAGAGTACTATACAGAGTGCTACTGCAACAGAGAGTACTATACAGAGTGCAACTGAAGCAGAGAGTACTATACAGAGTGCTACAGCAACAGAGTACTATACAGAGTGCTACTGCAAGAGAGTACTATACAGAGTGCTACTGCAACAGAGTACTATACAGAGTGCTACTGCAACAGAGTACTATACAGAGTGCTACTGCAACAGAGACTACTATACAGAGTGCTACTGCAACAGAGAGTACTATACAGAGTGCTACTGCAACAGAGAGTACTATACAGAGTGCTACTGCAACAGAGAGTACTATACAGAGTGCTACTGAAACAGAGAGTACTATACAGAGTGCTACTGCAACAGAGACTACCATACAGAGTGCTACTGCAACAGAGACTACTATACAGAGTGCTACTGCAACAGAGACTACTATACAGAGTGCTACTGCAACAGAGTACTATACAGAGTGCTACTGCAACAGAGAGTACTATACAGAGTGCTACTGCAACAGAGAGTACTATAAAGAGTGTTACTGTAACAGAGAGTACTATACAGAGTGCTACTGAAGCAGAGAGTACTATACAGAGTGCTACTGCAACAGAGACTACTATACAGAGTGCTACTGCAACAGAGTACTATACAGAGTGCTACTGCAACAGAGTACTATACAGAGTGCTACTGAAACAGAGTACTATACAGAGTGCTACTGCAACAGAGAGTACTATAAAGAGTGTTACTGTAACAGAGAGTACTATACAGAGTGATACTGAAGCAGAGAGTACTATACAGAATGGTACTGCAACAGAGAGTACTATACAGAGTGCTACTGAAACAGAGAGTACTATACAGAGTGCTACTGAAACAAAGAGTACTATACAGAGTGCTACTGAAACAGAGAGTACTATACAGAGTGCTACTGCAACAGAAATTACTATACAGAGTGCTACTGCAACAGAGAGTACTATACAGAGTGCTACTGCAACAGAGAGTACTATACAGAGTGCTACTGCAACAGAGTACTATGCAGAGCGCTACTGAAACAGAGAGTACTATACAGAGTGCTACTGAAGCAGAGAGTACTATACAGAGTGCTACTGAAACAGAGAGTACTATACAGAGTGCTACTGCAACAGAAATTACTATACAGAGTGCTACTGCAACAGAGAGTACTATACAGAGTGCTACTGAAATAGAGAGTACTATACAGAGTGCTACTGAAATAGAGAGTACTATACAGAGTGCTACTGAAACAGAGTACTATACAAAGTGCTACTGAAGCAGAAAGTACTATACAGAGTGCTACTGCAACATAGAGTACTATACAGTGTGCTACTGCAACAGAGAGTACTATACAGAGTGCTACTGCAACAGAGTACTATACAGAGTGCTACTGCAATAGAGAGTACTATACAGAGTGCTACTGCAACAGAGACTACTATACAGAGTGCTACTGCAACAGAGTACTATACAGAGTGCTACTGCAACAGAGAGTACTATACAGAGTGCTACTGCAACAGAGTACTATACAGAGTGCTACTGAAATAGAGAGTACTATACAGAGTGCTACTGAAACAGAGTACTATACAAAGTGCTACTGAAGCAGAAAGTACTATACAGAGTGCTACTGCAACATAGAGTACTATACAGTGTGCTACTGCAACAGAGAGTACTATACAGAGTGCTACTGCAACAGAGTACTATACAGAGTGCTACTGCAATAGAGAGTACTATACAGAGTGCTACTGCAACAGAGACTACTATACAGAGTGCTACTGCAACAGAGACTACTATACAGAGTGCTACTGCAATAGAGAGTACTATACAGAGTGCTACTGCAACAGAGAGTACTATACAGAGTGCTACTGCAACAGAGAGTACTATACAGAGTGCTACTGCAACAGAGAGTACTATACAGAGTGCTACTGCAACAGAGAGTACTATACAGAGTGCTACTGCAACAGAGAGTACTATACAGAGTGCTACTGCAACAGAGTACTATACAGAGTGCTACTGCAACAGAGTACTATACAGAGTGCTACTGAAACAGAGAGTACTATACAGAGTGCTACTGCAACAGAGAGTACTTTACAGAGTGCTACTGCAACAAAGTACTATACAGAGTGCTACTGAAATAGAGAGTACTATACAGAGTGCTACTGCAACAGAGAGTACTATGCAGAGTGCTACTGAAACAGAGTACTATGCAGAGTGCTACTGAAGCAGAGAGTACTATACAGAGTGCTACTGCAACAGAGAGTACTATACAGAGTGCTACTGCAACAGAGTACTATACAGAGTGCTACTGAAACAGAGAGTACTATACAGAGTGCTACTGAAACAGAGTACTATACAGAGTGCTACTGCAACAGAGTACTATACAGAGTGCTAATGCAACAGAGTACTATACAAAGTGCTACTGCAACAGAGAGTACTATACAGAGTGCTACTGAAGCAGAGTACTATACAGAGTGCTACTGCAAACAGAGAGTACTATACAGAGTGCTACTGCAACAGAGAGTACTATACAGAGTGCAACTGAAGCAGAGAGTACTATACAGAGTGCTACAGCAACAGAGTACTATACAGAGTGCTACTGCAAGAGAGTACTATACAGAGTGCTACTGCAACAGAGTACTATACAGAGTGCTACTGCAACAGAGTACTATACAGAGTGCTACTGCAACAGAGACTACTATACAGAGTGCTACTGCAACAGAGAGTACTATACAGAGTGCTACTGCAACAGAGAGTACTATACAGAGTGCTACTGCAACAGAGAGTACTATACAGAGTGCTACTGAAACAGAGAGTACTATACAGAGTGCTACTGCAACAGAGACTACCATACAGAGTGCTACTGCAACAGAGACTACTATACAGAGTGCTACTGCACAGAGACTACTATACAGAGTGCTACTGCAACAGAGTACTATACAGAGTGCTACTGCAACAGAGAGTACTATACAGAGTGCTACTGCAACAGAGAGTACTATACAGAGTGCTACTGCAACAGAGAGTACTATAAAGAGTGTTACTGTAACAGAGAGTACTATACAGAGTGCTACTGCAACAGAGACTACTATACAGAGTGCTACTGCAACAGAGTACTATACAGAGTGCTACTGCAACAGAGTACTATACAGAGTGCTACTGAAACAGAGTACTATACAGAGTGCTACTGCAACAGAGAGTACTATAAAGAGTGTTACTGTAACAGAGAGTACTATACAGAGTGATACTGAAGCAGAGAGTACTATACAGAATGGTACTGCAACAGAGAGTACTATACAGAGTGCTACTGAAACAGAGAGTACTATACAGAGTGCTACTGAAACAAAGAGTACTATACAGAGTGCTACTGAAACAGAGAGTACTATACAGAGTGCTACTGCAACAGAAATTACTATACAGAGTGCTACTGCAACAGAGAGTACTATACAGAGTGCTACTGCAACAGAGAGTACTATACAGAGTGCTACTGCAACAGAGTACTATGCAGAGCGCTACTGAAACAGAGAGTACTATACAGAGTGCTACTGAAGCAGAGAGTACTATACAGAGTGCTACTGAAACAGAGAGTACTATACAGAGTGCTACTGCAACAGAAATTACTATACAGAGTGCTACTGCAACAGAGAGTACTATACAGAGTGCTACTGCAACAGAGAGTACTATACAGAGTGCTACTGCAACAGAGAGTACTATATAGAGTGCTACTGCAACAGAGAGTACTATGCAGAGCGCTACTGCAACAGAGTACTATACAGAGTGCTACTGCAACAGAGAGTACTATACAGAGTGCTACTGCAACAGAGAGTACTATACAGAGTGCTACTGCAACAGAGAGTACTATACAGAGTGCTACTGAAATATAGAGTACTATACAGAGTGCTACTGAAATAGAGAGTACTATACAGAGTGCTACTGAAACAGAGTACTATACAAAGTGCTACTGAAGCAGAAAGTACTATACAGAGTGCTACTGCAACATAGAGTACTATACAGTGTGCTACTGCAACAGAGAGTACTATACAGAGTGCTACTGCAACAGAGTACTATACAGAGTGCTACTGCAATAGAGAGTACTATACAGAGTGCTACTGCAACAGAGACTACTATACAGAGTGCTACTGCAACAGAGTACTATACAGAGTGCTACTGCAACAGAGAGTACTATACAGGTGCTACTGCAACAGAGTACTATACAGAGTGCTACTGAAATAGAGAGTACTATACAGAGTGCTACTGAAACAGAGTACTATACAAAGTGCTACTGAAGCAGAAAGTACTATACAGAGTGCTACTGCAACATAGAGTACTATACAGTGTGCTACTGCAACAGAGAGTACTATACAGAGTGCTACTGCAACAGAGTACTATACAGAGTGCTACTGCAATAGAGAGTACTATACAGAGAGTACTGCAACAGAGACTACTATACAGAGTGCTACTGCAACAGAGACTACTATACAGAGTGCTACTGCAATAGAGAGTACTATACAGAGTGCTACTGCAACAGAGAGTACTATACAGAGTGCTACTGCAACAGAGAGTACTATACAGAGTGCTACTGCAACAGAGAGTACTATACAGAGTGCTACTGCAACAGAGAGTACTATACAGAGTGCTACTGCAACAGAGAGTACTATACAGAGTGCTACTGCAACAGAGTACTATACAGAGTGCTACTGCAACAGAGAGTACTATACAGAGTGCTACTGCAACAGAGACTACTATACAGAGTGCTACTGCAACAGAGTACTATACAGAGTGCTACTGAAACAGAGTACTATACAGAGTGCTACTGCAACATAGAGTACTATACAGAGTGCTACTGCAACATAGAGTACTATACAGAGTGCTACTGCAACATAGAGTACTATACAGAGTGCTACTGCAACATAGAGTACTATACAGAGTGCTACTGAAACAGAGTACTATAAGGGCACGGCCATACGTGGCAGAGTTTTTCCGCTGCAAATGTTGGTGCAGATTTGGGGCAATTATGCAACGAATCTGCACCAACATTTGCATATTTGACAGGTAATTCAGACGTTGCAGAAAACACAGCGGATTTACCACAGATTTTAGTTTTTGCATTGCAAAGGCTGAATCCGCAGTGAAATTCCGCTTCTTCTCCGCAACAGTGCATGCTGCGGAGGGAAAATTCTGCACCGCAGCCTATGTCCGCAGCGGAGTTTTCTGCAACGTGTGAACTAACTTGCATAAAAATGTATTGGAACAAATGTAAAAAACGGCCGCTGGAGAATTCCACTGCAATTTTCTGCAACGTGTGCACGAACCTAACTAAAAAGGTGTGGAAACCAATGGAGAAAATGTCCGCTGCGGATTTCCAGAGCAATTCCGCCAAGTCTGGCCATGCCCTTACTGTAAACAAACTACATAAGCTACTACTGCAAAACAAATAGCTGCAGATAGTAGTACTACAACAGAGAATACTACAGAAGCAAAGAATACTAAAAAGAAAATGCATCTGCAACAGGGAGTAGTACTGAAAAAGAAAGTACTA